>NC_139575.1:11350917-11460917 GCF_946808225.1 Silurus aristotelis
CTCTCTCTTTCTCTTTCTCTTTCACACACAAACATGTAAATCTTTAGCTTTTACTAAAATCTGTATTTGAATGTTCCCAGAATGTTAAAACTACCTGAATTTCCAGTCTGTGTACTGATATTAAGACCCCACTAAGATATAAATATGTATACACACATACATCGGTAAAGAAAAGGAGCACATGCACACATCCACATGCTGTACGAACTTATCATGGCAAATCTTTACATGCATCTGACATGACTTCAAGTTATGCCGCTGTGTGCTGTGTGCAAGTTCAGCATTGCACACAGAGACAGAACAAACAGAGAGAGTGAACCTCTGCTTATAAAGGCTTTGTGAATGCAAACACAAAACACTCGAAATAGTCCCTCAGTGCTCATCCAGACCTTCATTGGAACATTTGGCAGGCAGACTTGTTTCTTTTTGTGTTTATTCACAGCTTTTATAAAAAAAAAAAAAAAAAAAGTTTGGTTTCATTTCTGTGGTGTAGTTGTATGTTTTCTAGGGGACATTTCATTTGTATCTTGATAGGGACTTAATGTCTGTACAAGCCTAGGAACATTAGACAGTTTTATCAGGTCCCAACAAGGAGTCGGCTTTTTGTACAAAAGGCTACAGCTTTTCTACAAAAAAAAAACAAAACATATCATGTCTATTGTAATTGCAAGAAATAGTTTGAGAATGAAAGGCATGAGTGAGTTCTGATTTAAATAGTGTCTGTAGTTTAATCATAAAGCACTTAATACTACACACTCTAAACTAAGGGTCACAGTTTCATTTCCCACCCAATGGGCACTGCAGAAATGAATTACACTAATTAGAAACCAGAGACTAGTTTTGAAAATTCATAGTGCAGTTGCAGTGAAGTCCTTGGGGTTAACCTTTCATTATTACAAGTCTCTTACATGAAATTGCTGTTGACGGTTAATTAAAACTACCAGAACTGCGGATTGAGGTTGTGGTTTGAGGTAGCCTGTTTTGCAACTCAAATTGAAAACAAATTCACGTCAAATGATGTCTTTAAAACTATTCCCCTTTATGCACATTGTATGTATAGTATTTAGGCTTCAGCAATGTGAATTCACAGCAAACATAACATAAAGAGTGGGTATAAGTGTGTTGATTAGTTCAATGCTAGTGGTCGATGTCATTTGTTTTCTTCTTTCCTTTCTAAAGTATTAATTTGATTTGACAAAAACTACCACACCTTCAACTCAAAATCCGAGAAATGTGGACTTTGGCAGCAAGACAATAAAATATAATTTTAAGATGTTTATTTTACTGAAAAGTTCTGTTCTAATAACCGGAAAACTTTTAGTTATGAAGATAAACATCAAAATGTTCTACTCTCTTAAGGATTCTGCTAGAGAGGAAAAAACACCCCGCCATAAACACACCAGCTATTATTCTTATCGTAGGCTGTTGAAATCCTGCAAAGATAGAAAACGGCATCCAGTTAATTAAGGTTGTACTGCTGGTGGAAAATGTTTGGGATGTTGTTATTATGACATTAACGAGACACACTGTGCCATTCAGTTAAAGGCCCAGATCTGAACAGAATGTAAACTCCGCAGAAGCCTTTTTTCTGTGGAATCTGTCAAGTGCTGCAGCAGAGATTCTTCGAAACTGCCTTGATCTAACTGAGCAGGACGTTTTTATTGGAGGATAAGCTAACAAGCACAAAAGCATTTTAATACTGCACAGACCTTTCCGGAAAGAAAGATGCATTCCTACTAATAGTGTATTGCCCAACAGTTTAGACAATCTTAAACGTAAAGCTTTGAAAACCTTAATGGTACTTTGATCATGGTGGACTATTAAGATTGCTTAGAAACCAATAACCCCCCTAAGACCATGAGAGTAAAATGACAATCATTTGAGTGTCATTTTAATTTTGATTGATCATCTTTTGTGATGTGGGCACCAGCAAAAGCAATGCCAATGTGAGAGGGTAGAAGGAGGTAAGGCTTTCAGATTGTGTTAGTTGATTCAAAACAACTTGACGGCTGTAAGTCATTTTAGATTATATTACATTATACACATTATAAACAACATTTTGTGGAAACCATTATCTTCATATGTGCTTTTTGAACATTCTATTCAACATTAAGTCACTATTTTAAAATAACTTCCACTCTTCTGGAAAGATGGTCCACTAGATTTTGAAGTGTGCTTGTGGACATGTAGGTGAGGTAAAAAGGCCTGGGGTGCTGCCAGTGTTCCAATTTATCCGAAAGGTGTTCAGTAGGGTTGAGGTCAAAGCTCTATAGCAAGCCACCAACAATCTTCCACTTGAACCCACGGAAACCATATAAAACCATATCATATGGAGCAGGTTTGGGTCTCCTAATTTAATTGAAGATACATTTTGTGCTATCAAATCCAATGACCTCCCATATCTTGAGCCTCGAAGTTTAGTAACAATTTGGGGAAGAACCATATATGGTAGGAAAAGTAAGATGTCTCAATACTTCCCATTATATATATATATATATATATATATATATATATATATATATATATATATATATATATATATATATATATATATATATATATATATATATATATATATATTCTCCATATAGTGTATTTTGCATTGCTTATTATTATTATTATTATTATTATTATTATTATTATTATTATTATTATCTCCCCTCTCACCCATATGTTTATGCCCCACTCCTCTACCTAAGTAATACCTCTTTCAGAAAGCTTTGGAAACGCAAAACAATTTTTTAACAGTGTAATCATGCTTTTGAAAGGAGATAACCTTTTTAATTTGAGAGCTTTGTTGGTAAATCTCAATAAACTTCGACAAACAAACTTGTCTTGCTTTATAACATTGAAAGATTTTTCCATACAGCCTAAAAGTTACTATCAACTGGTTTTAAGATAGTTTCATTGCATAATAACCTATTGGTTTCGCCAAAAGGCAAATTACAGCAATTACCCTGATCTGGCTCTAGTCAGTGGTCTTAATGTGCTCTATTGAAGAACTACACCACAAGGGGCTGTTGTTTTTATTTGTATTTTTTTTGCCCTCAGTGATTCAACTTCTCCATTCTTTACAGCTGTTTCAGGAATCAGCTGAACCAAACCACGACTTCTACATGTTTAACAGTGACACACTGTAACATCATCTTTGACTGCTTAAAGTCATCTCATTTCAATACTAGTTGTTTTAAAGAAGCATCACATTTTCTGTGTTTATTATTAGATTTTCAATTAAACTCTGACATTAATGTACGGTATTTTTCGGACTATAGGCCACTACTTTTTTTCCAACATTTTGAACCCCGCGGCTTAAACAACGAAGCGGCTTATTTATTGAATTTTTCCTGGGTTTTTCCCGGTTTCACAAACTTCAAGCCAAAAAACTGAGCACCAAAACATTAGACCAATGAAATTTCCGAACGGAAACGAAAAAACCTGTGTTCTGAGCTGCACGGCATGGGAAGAAAAAAAGTTTTTTTTAAACGCACAATGATGTCCAAAGAAAAACTACAGAGAAAAATAGTTGTGAAAGGAAGGAGGAAAACAGTGAACAATGACTTTCTTGGTAGGCTACTGTTTAGATACACGCCATTGTATCGCGTTGAGTCAGGGTCATGGGAGAGCTCACTAACTCCAGTTGCAACAGAAATCATATAAGCAAAAACTCATGCTTTTTTATTATTCTTGGCAACAGCGTTACAGGTTAGTCAAAGAAACTTATAAATGAGCATCAGAAAATAATAAGGACATATTCCTTGGTCTTGCACACATGCAGTAATAGCGGAAAAATGCGACGGCAGGCTATTCCCAAAATGCCGCTCTGCTCTTTAAGGAGCCACAACATAAAGTTGTGTAAAGTTCATTAGTTTCAGTATAGACGGCTTATTTATGTTCAAAATAAAAAAACTTTGTCAAATTCAGTGGGTACGGCTTATACATGGGTACGCTTTATAGTCCGGAAATTACGGTACATAAGCCAGAATCGTTATTGGACATCATCAGCATTGGACAGTTTCAATTCAAACAACCTTATAATTTCTATTTGGCATCTCCCTGTATGACAAAGGTGACTTTTGGCTTCCTCAAGAACCTAACAACTAGGGTTGCCAGGTCTGCATAATAAAACCAAGCCTGTTACCTTTCATGTGCATGTTGTTCACCATTGATCTCTTTTCACTGTGCCCACAAATGTATACCTTTCTGACAACCTGTACACTAAGTATCATGAACTGTTCATTTTCCATCATTCTCCTACTAACCAGTGTACCAATGTCTGTACATTATCTGAAAATATGAATAAAATATCAATACATTTATCATAGAATAATTGTAAGTACTAAATATGTCCTAAATTAGATTCATTAGTTCATTGTAAGAACAAATTTCCCAACTTCACCCGCTCTTGCCCATTTTCTCTTGACCTCTAATAGTGTCTGAAGATTCTGCATTTAGGAAAGCAGGTAAGCATCAGGGCAGTAACATCCTTAATTTTGAATAAATCTCCATACTTAAATCCGGAAATGTATTGCTGTCAGTGCCTGTAAACTACATTCACAGATGTGATTGTGTTCTGCCTCACTTGTAAGCCACTCAAGATAAAAGCATCTGGCAACTAAATAAGTGTAAGTATAATCGTTTGATATGATAAGCGTAAGTACAGAAGGGAAATGGAACATCTGTCGTGGTTCAGTGTAGCACATTGAAACACTACACCACAGAAACTGCTGAAATGCTACTGAACTTTTATAAACAAGCCTCTCCTCAGTTCTTTCTGGTGATTCCACAATGATGACAATAACAAGTATCAGTATGTTAATTTTCTGAATATATCAGCTCTGAACGTAGTTCCAGCTATGGGGTTTATATAAATACACTGCTATTCAGATGATGTTAGGGTTGAGAATTTTCTTTCTTGGTAATGTTGCAAGCTGCCTTTTTGGTCAAGAGGGAAGAAATAGTGACGTTGTTGAGGGATGAGATAGAACTAACTTATATAACAGATGTTTATAACAGTAAATGGATATTTGGTTTTCATAAATAAAACAGAAAAAATTGGTGTAAAGGACATAACCCACCTCAGGCTTGGCAATAATGCTTTGCTTTTAACCATGTAATTTTTCAAAATCGGCATGACTAACATGATCTATTCATTGCATATATCATGTGTTAGTTCTAATAAAAAAAAAAAAAAATTTTTACAGGATCCCCTGGCTTAGTACTTCATGGTATCCAATAAAAGTCTGCTGTTATTGTCAGTTTTGTCTCTCAAGTCCATGAGCAAACATCTGCAGGTTATCCAGGTGTGACCCCTCAGATACTGTTCTTGATAGATCTCTGTAAATCCATTATGCCGGGTATAGAAACTGTCACATCTAGGATACGAACTGTTCTTGATGCTCCTCTGGCATACACATTAAATAGATTTTGACCAAAAGCAGCAGGAGCCTAAAGGCTTTCTTCTCCAATCCCATCTCTCTAGTTAATCAGCAACCACGATCGACCTCACTCCCTCTGCAGCTTTCATTCCCCTTCATCTAACCTCCAGCAATTCTTCCACCTTTATCATCTTTACTCTACTGCTCTACTGACCAGGAGAGATGCACTGAGTCCATGAGCTAACAAAGGTGTAAAACACAGCTTGCTCATGGCCTTCAACCAGTTACAGGATAAAATGTCATTCTTTAAAACACTCATCTTGGTTTTTTTATTTGCTCTCAGCTTAGGAATCCTGTACATTAGCCATGTCCTGTTTCCTTGAAGTATAAATATGAATTTGCTCACGTTTTAAAATCCCTTTGTCCTTCTACACAAAGCAAACGATGGATATAAAAAGAGGACAATAGTAAAAGGGTTTGAAAGAAGTGCAAAACAGTGCAAAGAAGGCAGCTATACATTTTTTTTTCCAAAAATAACTGTTAAACACTTCAATAAAATCTTTGCAACTGTTGCAAGAAAATAAACTCTTCCTGCAAGCATTGCACAAAATGCAGCGTCTGCATCGTGGGGATATTGGTTTTGAGTGCTGTGGGCAGCTGAGACCAAATTGTGACAAAAGCAGACTGCATGCGTTAAAAAGCACTTCATACCTGTCAGTAAATTATGGCGTCAGATCGGTGATCTCCTTTGTGGTTCAGGGACTATTAAGAAGATTAATGGCATTATGACTTTTGTAATGTACCCAAATGTTTCAGCCTAAAATCTGGTTTGATCTTGGCCCGGCAGTGTTTCAGCACGTTAAAGAACAATATTTACACCCCAATTACAACCAAAAACGGGTAAAAAGCAAAAATCAGTGCAATGTGACAACCATCCCAATATTTGGATTAAAAGTCTAATAAAATCATCTGGTCTAAATTAAAGAGGAAAAAAACTAAGAATATACAGTCTTAAAAGTTACTATATGCTTGTATGAACAGTTTATTAGGTCACTTGAAGATTTTTTTTATAGATGTATTTTTGTTCATTTATCCCTGGTGGTCTAGTGGTTAGGATGCGGCGCTCCCACCGCTGCGGCCCGGGTTCGATCCCCAGTCAGAGAACCGACCCCAGCCATTAGGGTTGCACAAGCCAGTGCACTCTTAGTGCCGGTCCCAAGCCCGGAAAAGTGGGGAAGGTTGTGTTAGGAAGAGCATCCAACGTAAAAACGTGCCAAATCAAACATGCGGATCCCTATTGGGAGAAGCCGAAAGAAAGTTTATAGCAGCATTCTATTTCTTTCTATTTGCAGTATGTAATAGTAAAACGATCAAATAGTTGGGGTTGTTCATCCTGTTTGGTGATAACGTGGTAAATGTTGTGTATATGCATGTATCGGCTGTCTTTGAGTCCCGTTGAGAAAAAGGACATGCAAAGAATATTTGTCTTCAAACACACCTCGGATGCTTAGTTAATAAGTCACCACATGCAGGCTCGAAGATAACAGTTTTGCTTATTGCTCAGTGTGTGATCTCATAGCTCGGACTGCTTTGTCCTACATACAGGAGCTCAGTTGTGTCCCACATAGACATGAGCGTGAATATAATAATAACATTTCTGCAGTTTTGTCCTATTAAATGGGAAAGAAAAACATCCAACAAGCTACCCATGCTCCTCATTGTAATCCCCTTTCTCCTTGCACTAATGAGATCTTTTTTAGTTTTAGTTCTTTTATTTTATTTTTATTCAGATATCCCTCAGGGCTTAATATTTGGTGCGGTTCGCTTCCTAGGTTGATAGGCATTATGCAGAATTAATATACACAAACATGCAGGGAGTCTTAAAATAAAATTCACTGCATTAAAGCATTATTCAGACAACTACTGTTTACCTTCCATGGCCTCTGATGTGAATCCCATTCAAGGTACACCCACATTCTGCGTTTATGAACGGCTGCATGCTGGCATATGCTTGTATTATGAAAAAATGGCATTGAATCGTATATTATAACAATTATAAATAATACTTGTTTTTAATGGTCAAAACTTTATTATTTATTAATCCATATATCAAACTTGTGTCATCTTTCTTTTCTCACTAATTTCTGAATTTCTTAAACGACGTCGCTTCTTATGTGGTAGCACACTGGTTAAGACTTTGGGTTACTGGAGATCAGTGTTTAAGCCCCAGTATCACTGAACTGCCACACCTGGGCCCCTGAGCAAGGCCGTTCATCCTCAGTGCTCCATGGCTGACCCTGCGGTCTGACCCCGGTTCCTGACATAACAGGGATATGCGAAGAAAGAATTTCACTGTGCTTTAATGTACATGTGACAAGTAAAAAAAAGCTCTTTTTCTTTCTGAAAATAAGAACTCAATATACATAAGCGAATATGCTCCCATTAAACAATGGAAAGTATGTAGAGCAGCTGGTTTCAACTGATAGATCTCATTCTCAGTGTATTTTAAGAAATTTTCTTTTTTTATTTACAATATTAATTATAATAAATGTACTGTGTCTGACAGCAATTTACCAACAACAAGGTCAAAACGTGTGAGTGAAACAGGTACCGTAAAGATATTTATTTTTTTATAATATAAAAAATTTTGGTGGGGGAAAAAACTTTAAGGCTTTCGCTTAAAGACTCAGCCATGCCAGATTAGCAGTGCTGGGATTTAAACACACAACCATCTTGTGTTTTATAGTTTACTGTACATCTTACAGTACTACAGTATGCTTTGGCCATAAATACCAGGGTGCATCTCAAAACATATACTTATGCAAAGTAAATACTGTGAGTATTGCATTTACACTTAATATTCCAAGTACCTAAGTGATTAGCCTATTTAACCAAAAACAAACAATCAAGTGTGGAATGTTGAGCATTTAATGCACTAAATGCTCACAGCTTTGTAGTGGAAGAGGGTAGGGCTATATGGTACATAAGCTTGGCTCGTGTAAGCATAATCCACCGACGGAGACATTAATGCCTTTATCTGATGATGGATGAGGTCCATAAAAGGTAACATTGATTTCAAGAGCAAAAGGAAGGAATTTAGATTTGAGGCCATACTACCCTTTTAAAATTGCATAGTTTATTTCCATAGTGTATAGTACGTCATTTAGGACTTTACTACTGTAAAATTGCTTTTTTTTACAGTGCTTGTTTAAAAAACGTAGAACCACACAGAATTTCGCCTTGAGAAGTATACATTTATTCTTCACTTTAAGTCCACTTCACTTCAGTGTCTCATCTGAGGTAAAAGTGGTCATATGACACACTGGTGTGAAACCATTTTAAACTTAAAAAAATAATAATAATAATTATTGAATAATCATAATTGCTTAAGCATCTCAAAGTTGCTTGTGGAGTGGTGTGGGGCGGTGAGGAGAAACTAATTACTCAGTATGCTGGGAGTTATTATGTATCTCTAATATATTGAGTACACATACTGTGTAAGATATATACACACCGACCAGGCATGACATCATGACCGGTGAATAAATAACCTGTTAGTGAGTGGGATATATTAGGCAGCAAGTGAACATTTTGTCTTCAAAGCTGATGTGTTAGAAGCAGGAAAAAAAAATTGGACGTAAGGATTTGAGGGAGTTTGACATGGGCCAAATTGTGATGGTCAGAGCATCTCCAAAACTGCAGCTCTTGTGGGCTGTTCCCGGTCTGAAGTGGTCAGTATCTATCAAAAGTGGTCCACGACAGGGTCATGTCAAGGCTCATTGATGCACATGGGGAGTGAAGGTTGGCCCGTGTGGTCTAATCCAACAGATGAGCTCCTGTAGATCAAATTGCTGAATAAGTTCAAGCTGTTAATGCTTGACGGGTCAGGACTGTTTATATATATTACATAGACTTCTTTTTATCGAAAACTATTGCTTTCACTACAAGGAATTGCTCATTTTAGTAGATATTGTTCCAACCTGACGGCTATAATCCACATAATCTATTTTGAAGACTCTGTGTGACATTCTGATAGCTTTCCTGACACCTGGCTAAGGAGTTGCCACATTATGTCATGCCACTGTTCACACTCACGGATCCTAATCCTTTGTGTGACATGTCAGAAAATTGTTAACACATGTCAGGTGCGGTAAATTGGGGCATCTTTCACTGCACCAACGGTGAAATGTGAAAAATATTAAATGATACTGTGCAGGAATAAACTATTGTGTAGTGGGTTTGCTGAAAAACAATACTGCCCAGTTTGATAAATGTACATTATCAGTGTAGTACTGACCTACTACTGCTTCATGGCTTTAAATGAGAACACGCAGTGAAGTCTTTCTTCCAAAATCATATTGTGTCTTATTTTAGCGTGCAGAATTGTAAAATGAGTAAAAGTAGCTCACTGACCTTGTCTGCTTTTTGGTTCTTTAAGGGCAGCCCCAGCAGATGTTGTGTAATTAACTCACTGAAGACACCTACATGTTATTGACAAGAGAGGCTAAGTTTGGACTAAAAATATATCCCTTAGGCATGTTGTAAAAGGGGAACAGGTGCATTTGGGAAGGTAATGAGATAAATCCTACATTCACCACTGGCTCTCCAACAGACCTATTTGTTCTCAGAAGCTTGTTACCCACAGTGGAAAAGATTGATAGGCAGATGTTATTTACACGCTCACATATTATCCTGCTACCTTAATGTAGCGGTCCAACAGTGTTCTAATTATCAAAATTTAATCATGCTGCATCACCTTTCCATTTTCCAGCTTCTAGTTACTCCACAATTCCATATGTCAGAGAGATGATGAAGTCAAAGTCACACCTGGCTGCAGCTTCTTTGACATCTGCTAAAGCCAGGCTCTAATGCTAATCTAGCCTCTGAGTTTCATCATGCAGGCCTGAAAGCGGTTTGTACAGACGTTCAGTTTGTTCTTTGATGAGCCGTCATGAAGCTGACAGCTGTGATTGTGGTACTGAGATGAATTGCACTAGCATTGGCAGAACTGAAGTGCTGCTGGATATGCTAATGTGCACAGAGCAGAAATGATTATTAGACAGGAAGAAATGTCTGATGGGGCAGAATTCGAGGGTACCGTTTTACATTACGGTTCCATTAACGAACATTGTTTACTGCATTAATTAGCATGAACAAAATGTAGAACTTAGCATTTACAAAAGATGTACAGAATGTTGACAAAGTAACAGTGTTACACGTGTAATAATTGAGACTGAGATGATTATTAAGTGTTAATGCAGTACAACTGAATTGACCTATTTTTATTTAAGCTTTAAAAATGTCTAATTAGCAAAATTATCCAAGTCAATTAAATTAGCAAATATTTGATTTTACTAACCAATTTCTGAACATCTGAACTTGCTAATCAACCTTAGGTCTGATTTTCTTTTCTTACTTAAGAAATGCAGTCATGTTCACAAATGAGTTCTTATTAGTCACTATTAGTGCAGAAGGTTGAGGTATTGTTTATTTTAATGCATTAAACAAAGTCAGTAGAGAAAACATTGGAAGGGGGAACTGGAGGTGAGCATGGCATTTAAACAAGTATTTTTATGCTTTACATTAAATTACTCGCTACACAGTATATGTAGGGACCCTACTGAGAAAAAAATATATAGTTTTACATTAATATTTATAATAACGATTTTTTGGTGTGAACTATATATTTAAATTGTAATTACTGTGTAGTGATCTCAGGTGACTTCTGATTTATTTTGAGAATATTGAAAATAAAGCACAAAGCCATATATCTTTGAAACTAGCGATTATTTTCAGTGTAATTTACTTTAATGATTGTACGTTATTATTTACTTTGTAGAACTTTGCGGAATGAATATGTGACAACACATCAACAAATTCTGGAAATACAAGATATTTCAGTACTTTGTGATAAGAAGTAACATAATAGCAGCAGTGGTGGACGAAGTCAAAAAGCAGTTACTTGAGTAAAGGTAGAGATACAGTAGGTAAAATATGACTCCAGTAAAAGTAAAAGTGCTCCCTTTAAACTTCATTTGAGTAAAAGTACAAAAGTATTTGTCTTTAAATGTACTTAAGTATCCAAAGTACTATGATTTTGTTATGGCTATAATGTTCCTATTATCATTTTTATCACAAGACTCTTTGCTTAATCAACTCAGTTTATGTGAAAAGACTCTAATATTACTTTTATCACACCAATCTATTATTAAAATGATATTAATGAGTCAAACACTGATTAATATCTAATAAATTATCATAAACCCCAAAACCTTTTTCAAAAAAAATCTCTTTATTCCTTATAAAATGTTCTGCTTGATGTTGAACTGACACTGAACTGTATGTTTGTGCTAGTAGATACCACCGCAATGGCCGTTCCAGCTGGAATGTACCATGAGTAAACCACGTCATGACCCAACATCTCCCCCATTGATTAGTTTCAGCTTTGAATAGCTTCTCTCTGCTTTAGCTACTGTCACTTGATGAATAAGACATATTCTCAGAGCAGTTCACAAATTTAGATACATTTCTGAGAGCTTTAATTTATGTATAAATATTACCGTAAATGCATTTATTGCACAATCAAATTCCCATCATTTTGCACAATTTAACTCAGAACCAAGAACTCCAGTCACCCGACCCCACCTCCTCTTTCTTAGTGTATGAGTGAGGGAACTTCTCTGGGTGGTGGATGCCCACTCAGAGTCCCGACCAGCGTTTTTCTCTGCGACATGATATAACAATTATAATATAATAATAATAAATAATAATAATATTAATTATAATTATAATGTAACAGTATAATATAACAATTAGACCATGCAAATAAGCGGTAAAAATAAACGACTGATTTTGTGAAATGTATTTGAGTAAAAAGTAAGATATTTGACTTCGAAATGTAGTGAAGTTAAAGAAAAAGTCAAACAAAAATACTTGAGTAAAGTACAGATAAGCGTATAAACTACTTAAGTACAATAACGAATTAAATTTACTTTGTTTCTGTCCACCACTGAATAGCAGTAAGCAACATTAAGGCACAATCTGCTTTAGTGAATATATGTCCTACTGTATATTCAGCACCGAACTAAAAAGTATAGTTAAACAAAGGTTTTAAACATCTAAATATTACATAATTATTCATTATATACTGATGGGTACCCAGTTATTGGTTAAGAATTATTGTTCTATACAGAGCAAGATTGTTTTTAACATTACTTACTATGTATTTAACATTTTCAACTCGTTCCAAGTGCAGAATAAAGAATTATTATAAGAACAATATTAAACTCAGAGTACCTATTGAACTACCAATGTGCTGTTATACAGTTTCAGAAGTTTTCAAGTTACGTATGTAACCACTCTAAAGCATGTAGCAGAGGCTGCGAAATACTATCTGGGATATGGAATTGTATAAAGTATGTTTAAAATTATATAGACTATACACTTATTTATAAAAATACACACTTACACTGTGTGTGCAAAGGTTTTTGGGCATTTAACCATAGAATGTTTATGTTTTTAAACATTCCATTCTAAATTTAGTACCTATTTGCTGTTATAATACCTCAATTCTTCTGGAAAAATTCTGCAGTGTGATTGTGGAGATTTGTGCTTATACAGACACAAAGGTGTTAGTAAAGTCAGATACTGATGTACGTGAGGAGAGGAGGCCTAGGGTGCAGTCAGCGTTTCAGTTCATTCCAAAGCTGTTAAATAGCATTGAGTTCAATGCTCTACAACAGACCACTCAAGACCCACACAAACCCATGTAAACCATGTCTTTATGGAGCTAGCTTTGTGCACAGGGGCATTGAGTGAAGGGAAAATGTAATGCTACCACATCCTATACAATTAATTCCCCCAGTTTGAGAAAGAACCGCATATTCCTGGAAAAGTCAAGTGCCCAGTACTTTTGCCCATATGGTATATTTCATACTTTTTCAAGTGCAGGGTTTTGTTTATTGACACACATGGCACAAGTTTGGTATTTTACTGGTTTTGAAATCTTCTGATGCTGATAGAACTAAGGCTCTACCATGGTGAGCCTACTCTGATAAGATATACAGGGTTATTCAAAAAGAATGAACCGACACCATGATGCACTGCTTCAGTTCTCAAGCATCATCATGGAATGAGTCAGTGACTATATGAAAGAGGAGTTATCTAAGTTGATTGTGAGTATAATACTTGTGACTTGGCGGGAGTTTTGTATTACATTTCCTTTTTTACATTTTCAATTTTGCTTAATGAAATCGGTTCATTCTTTTTATATAACCCTGTATATAAAAAATCATTTGAATATGAGAAAACAAAAAAAAAAAAGATGTCACTATCTCTTGCTTTACTGTGAAGCATAGTAAACACCTTTATACAGTAGATGATGAAACCTGTCATGTCATTGGAATAGGTGTGCTGAAAGTTGCCTACACACTGCATTGTGGGATGTGAGTGGTTTGCCACAGGGCTGTTTGTATCATAAATAATCCAGAAGCTGTTTGTAAAACGTTAAATGCTTTTGTTTTGTTGGAGCAAATCCGGTGAATAGCTTTCCTGAAATAGTTGTCTTACTGAAGTTGTCTTCATTGTCATCCCTTTCTCTCTCTCTCTCTCTCTCTCTCTGTCTCTCTCTCTCTCTCTCTCTCTTTTTGAATAATATGATAATGTTGCTGTATAACTAACCAAATTTTCTGTTATAATAGGTCTTTTTACATGGTACCGAATTGTGACTAAAGCTGACGCTGAGAAACGCACACAAACTGTATGTACTGCAATGTACTGCTGCAAATGCCAATAAACTTGAAACGTGAATATAAACAGACCAACTACAGGATTTATTTCCTAACTAAATGCACAATTTCTTTTTAGCCATCAGCCTGATTTTATAATAGCCTTTTGAGGGGCATGATTTGCAATTGAAAGGGTTTTTTGTCATTTTTTTTGTCAATTTTACTTATTTTTCAATTAAATTAATTAATAACTTTGATGGTTTCAAAATGCAGTGTTAGATTAGCAGTAAAAACACCCCTATTTCCAGATAAACATAACCGTTATTGATTATGTACAGTGCAATCAAAATCAAGAACAAAACTATATTGTGAAACAGAAATGGTGCTTATGTTTCCTCCCACCTCTGAAATCCATGCTGTGTGAAGCTGTGCTTAATTACTCATGAGTGTGAAGAGTATGCGAATGTGTGTGTGTGCGTGGTGCCCTTTGATGGAGTGGCATCCTATCGATGGTTTATTCCCACCACACACAGTGTTCACAGTGTTCACTGGTTAGGCTCATGATCCATCATAATCCTGATCAAGATGAAGCGCATACTGCAGATGAATAAATGAAAACATGAGTTTTAATTCTCTCATTCATCAAACCAGTGTATCTCAACGTTCAGCTTCACAGCTGTCATGCGATTAACTCGGTGCCGCTTTTGTTGTTGTTGCTGTTGTTCTGTTTGTTCTCCACATCTGCAGACCCCAGATGGAAAAGGCGTGAGGAGTGAGAGATGCAAGCCTCATGGCTGTCAGTTTTTTTTTTGTGTTGCTTCGGTGTGTGTGAGGATCCAACGTTCTTTTCAGACGTGAACATTTTGTGCATGTGTGTGTTGACACATGCCATCTTGCACATCCAAGAACTGTAACAGGTGGACATTGAATTTACTGACTCACAGTACAGCAGATGATTTTGAGTCCGTTGGCATCACGACGACTCTCACTTGCTGATGGATGCCATGAGATTTATTCAGGATTTGTCTCTTTTATGTTCCCTGTTGTTGCAACTACAATATAGTGGCCCACTCCACTGCTGCTTTTTAGCCTCATCAAATCCAAGAGGATCTCATTGTGGTTCTCACAGAGGCCACCCACTCGTTAAAGCGCCACTCGTGGCTCTAAAATGCCAATTAAGCCTGGAGAAGCGGCACTAGTCCCCTCCTCCAGTTTCACACACTAAGCATTTTTCAGTTCTCACCATCCTAAGAGTCATTAGTCGGGGGTTAAAATGACATTTTCAATGGCGGTTATGTACACAGTTATGTGGGACAGATGTGTTTGAGTCAGGCAGCTTGGTGTTTTTTATTTCGAGCCAGGAGCTGATGACACCTCACACACATTTCTCATAGCAGAACATCAAATACCCTACTCAGATTTCCGTGAAAGGAACACAATGTCACCACTGGATATGGAGAAATGTTAAGATTTGCAGGGATTTTCTTACAAAATCTTATTCTGCAACTACTTATTCTGACTGGAATGTACAACTAGAAGAGGTTCCCAATTATTATTATTATTGTGCTTTATTTCTCAGAAATCTGCTTTACTCAGGACATACGTACATGATTGCAACTTGCGGACATTCTAAAGGACATCTAAGGACTGCATTAATTTCTAGATATACTATGTCAACAAAAGTTTGTGGACACCTGACCATAACATTCGGTTATGTGCTTTTTGTAAATTTTATCGTACATTTAGTTCCCATTTGCTGTTGTAATAGTCTTCATCCTCTCAGAAGTATGAAGACTTTGGAGAAAAATTTTAAATTTCTCTTTGCTTGACCTAGGAGACCCAAACACGTCATTACCTGACTTAACTGGTGAAACCAAAAGATCACTTCAGCCCATAAAATCCATTTCTTCATAGAGCTGGAAAGTGTTTGGGTCTCCTAGGTCAAGCAAAGGGAATTTTTTTTATTGCTACAACATTCAAAGTATCCTTTACAATTTATACAACTATACAATGTTTTGTGATAACAGTTTGATGAAGAACCATATATGGCTGGAACTGTCAAGTGTCCCAATAGTTTGGTCCAGAGAATAACGGAGTGAGACAGAAAAGGAAGACTGAGGGTTGGGAATTGTCATTTACCATCTGTTAATGTCAACATTGTATTACATTTTATTGTATTTTAATTTTTGTACACTGGCATGAAAAAAAAAAAAAACACAGTGTGTCTATGGAGAAATCAATCATTTGCTAATGAGGAATAACTCTTACTCCCATATAGCTGGATTTCGATTGTAGAGTTTCCAAAAAATCAGACAAATCCAAAGTAAGTCTATGAGACTTTGGTTGCTAAAAGCTGAGCACCCTGCAGTGAGAACGCCATGTTCTGTTCAGGTCGAAATGACCAATGTAGAGTTTGTAAGGGTGGAACAAAACATGTTAATTTCAAAGCCTGAAAGCTTTCTGTGATTAGCTAATTATTAATGACCTAAAAAATAAATAACTAAAATAGCATGTTTATACATTTTACATTTAAACCAGCTGGTTGTGGTCTTGGCCTTAATTTTTGACACTGTATGGGGTGATATTTTTATGTTTGGAAAACAGCTTTGTCATCCAGATAGAATTGAATTCATATTGTTCCTGGCAGAGTCTTTTCATACAAATGCAGATGTTTTATTTTATTTGTATGTATTCCCAGTGTTAAGAAATGTAAAGTTACAATCTAATATGAATATGGAATTCCACCATGTACCTACTGTATGTAGATCTGATTAATAATATATGGATCTGGCAGCTGCCTTTTAATATTTCACTATTGTACTCTCAATTCTGCCAAATCTCCCCAGTAATATTTTGAAAATAATTCCTAGTCGAATAACCTGTAAAACGAAGCCACTAGAAAGTTTTTTCTACATGTTAACAAGACTGTTCTGAACCAGAGCTATTTATATAAAGCATGCATATAAAGTACATACATGTTTTCTTGGGTAATTGTTTCTGGCGCTTTTCTGCCACCAATCTGGTTCATCCAGGTTTCCTAGTATTTGGGATTGAATGTGTTCCAGAAATGTGTAGATCTGGATCAGCACAATTATCGATGCTTAGCATTTGAGACTGACATATTGCCTAAGGGTTGGGGTACATCACATCAGGCCTATTCAGTCTTCCGCAAAAAAAAATAGCATTGTCCCTTGATTTCAGAGACAAACTGGAATTAAAATACTGAAGGGCAGGAAAATAGTCAGGCACTAAACACTATTTTTGGTATAAAGTACCAAAGAGAGCAAAACAATGCTAAAGGGGGATAAATGCTCTTTACTAATGAGAGCTAATTACAAACACTTGGAAACCAGCAGTGAAAAACATTGTGGCAAACCACAATTGAGGAGACGCTCACATTTCTGTCTATATTGTAGATCTGGCTATGTTGTATCCCTGCTTTGTTTCGTTTCAAGTACCAACATGTGTTCAGTCAGGCCTCATCGAGCTTTGTGAGAAAGTCAGCTGCTTGATCTAAAGTGGTAGGTATGGTGGTGCTTGATTGCCTGCAGATCTACCACTTAGCATACCATTAGCTGGGACAGGAAGGTGGCTTATTTGCTTTGAGAGTTATTTACAGCGACAAAACTACAGCATGGGGTGCAGATGGACTGTAGCAAGGTCAGAGATCATGTGATCATGATTGTGTTTGATAGCGCCAAAGTGGGTGGGGGTAGTGTAGAGTCTTACTTTTTCTTAAACACCACAGATGCTGTGGTAAAGCTGATAGTGATAACAGAGGTATTGAAGTCCACAGTGTTTTTCAATTATCATAGGTCAGATAAAACTCAGCTGCTGGCTATTATTGCTAAATGTTAACGAAGTGCTAATGTACCGTGAACATGTAAACCTGCAAATGGATGTGTGTGTGTCTTTGTTTGAGTATGTGCATGCATGTAGAGCATATGATCCTATTAGCACCTTTATAAAACATGCCCCAGGTAGCTGTGTTTTAAAGCCTAAAACAGATTAACACAGTCACACCCAATCACCCACCAACACCCACCCACACAATGCTGTCCTTCAGCACACAGACACCACCTGAAAGTCACAGTTCTGTGTGTGTATAGTGGAATTTCCCTAACAAAAGAGTGCATATGTAAATGTTTTAGATAATTGTACAAAAGGACTCAGGGTCCCTTCATCATCAAAGCTTTCTGAGATTAAAACAGAAGGGAACAGAGACAACACCATTCACACAGGCTTTAATGATGCAAATAGCTATTATAATTCTTATCGTTTTAATTTCAGTATTAGAATAGTGTTTGTATTTTATGTTTATTGTGTTGGGCTCTGGAGATATATAGCATAGTCTTTGAAATTAAGCTAGCAAGCTTGTTGGATGTACTATATGGTGGAATAGCTATTTAACTCTAGCTCATAAGTAATTGACATTATTCTGTCTAACCAACCTAGTAACATGTAATGGAAGTAGCTGGAATTGTAAGAATGACCCTTTTTCTAGCTTATATTCCAACATACCGGAGGTGCAATAAACTGTTACCAATTGAGTCTGTAACTGTATCTGTTTTAAGCTACAAAAATCCATGTTTTGTATTTAAACCTCGAGATGGTGTGGTCTAAAATGTGTTTTTTTGTTTGTTTTGTTTTTAAAATAAGAATCATCACTCAATGCCCCTATAAACTTAAAAGAAAAATTATGTCAGCATGGCTTGAAAGTTCTGGTTCTGACAGTTCCTCAACCTCCTTTACATCAATCAAGTTAATTGGTTTATTGAACACCTTTTTATTTTGCCCATGCAGCATTTTTGTCTGCACCTCCTGGAGAAATGTTATGTATTTTTTGCAAATATAAACACACTAATCCCATAATTTAAACCATTGCGTTATTGACCACCCACTTTTCTATGAACTCAGTGCAAGAATCTGCAACTTATTAATAGCATCCATTGATATCCCTGTCACAAATAATTCATATCTAGTTCAATCTTTACAAAATGCTTGTGATACAAATTCCAATTTTTATGGCAGCTATATAGTGGGTTCACAGTACATGCAGCTACCTGCTGTGTCATTGCCAATATTGCCACCATGTTTTATATGTACATTTTTATTTACACATGCCTTTCCTCTTTGGTATTAAGTCTGTTCTAATCGCTTACACGCAGCAACACTTTCATCCACTTGTTTGTTTAAGGTATTTTTTATATACAGATAAGAACGTGCCTTCAAACATCCGAACAACAGATTCTGATGCCTCAGCTCCGAAGACACGCATGCCTCAGTGGCAGCTGCCTGCAGAAGGACATATCACGCAAACATAAAGAGGGGTAAGAGGATTTAAGATGGATGTGGGTACATGCTTGCCTGAGCATCTGATTCTGTGTGGGTGGCATGTTCAGCCTCAAATGCACACTGGGCATCCATGGTGTCCTTCACAAAGGTTAATGCCATGATGAAAACAAAATCTTTGAATTGTAATCCTTTCTCTACTGACGAGAGACCTAACAGTGTGGGGTCGAGAGAGGGAGAGAAGGAGAAGCAAATAGATAGATCTTTTTCTGTGTGTGATAAATGAGCATATAAGGAAGCTTTCTGTCTGTAAGTTTTGTTGTTATTAGGTCTAGCACTGTTGGATTGTATTTCTTGTTGATTCAAAATGATGAGTTTCCATTCCAGGCTTTGCCACAGACAGGCTTTGAACATTGTGTACATGTCCTGTACTTTCAGAACAGTAGATATGCCTTTGTGCATGTCCAAACATTTGTGTTGACTAGGTTGGTAAAAATGTCCCATCAGGCTCTGACACAAGGCATTTTCACTGACATAGCAGATTTCCAACAACAAACTGTTTCAGACTGCAACTTTAAACATTTAAACAGGGAGGCGCAGGCCAGAAAAGAAACAAAAGCTATTAGACACTCTGTAACCTGTGGAAGGAGAATCTGAGGATGAGTCTAACATTCCCATAATAAACATACTCAGCACTTTTCCAATGAAGTATTTTAATGCATTAATATAAACCTTGAAGTAAAAACCAGAGCTGCTGATATAGGAAAAGAATCAACGTTTTCTGACCAATCACAATAATAATATGGAATATGCGTACATAAACACATGATGGACGAAGTATTTTTATGTACATTAAGTTCTTTGCATTTCTACTTGAGTCAGAGAGCAAAAGTACATGCTTTTGAATGGGGTTGTGTATCAAAAGTAACAGTACTGATATATACTATACTATTTTACAACTACAACTATATTTCAGTCATTTATGCAATTCAGGTATCATACCTTTTAAAGGTGATATATTTCTTCTGTATCCTGGAGTTTTACATGTGGTTAAGTGACATTTTCTCATTTAACACAGTTTATGTTGTTACTTCAAATTAACGAAGGGCAACATGCTTTTCCAACATGCAATGTAGTAAAGTGAAAAGTAAGATATTATAATTAATTAATAAACATTTCCTGAAATAAGTATATAAAAACTTCCAAATATATGAAAAAGAAAAATTAGTTAAATATAGTAACAAAGTAAAAATAGTTTGATTCTGTTCACCACTGTGGTTTACACATTTCTTCAATTGTATTCATATAATAAGAAATACTAGATTAATCTGATTATATTTATATAGTATATTATTAAATGTATCTATTATATATAGGGTAAAATATTCCCAAATGTTAAGGTTTTGTATGTAGAAATGCTAAAAACCGGGGTAGGAAGGGGTAGCTCAGTGGTTAAGATGTTGGACTTCAGATAAGAAGGTCGTGAGTTCAAATCCCTCCACAATTAATCTGCCACTGCTGGGCCCTTGAGCAAGGCCCCTAACCCGCAACTGATCAGTTATATCAGTGGTCCCAAACCCCCGGTCCGTGGGTCAATTGTTACCAGGCCGCACAGAAAAAATACTTAACTTAAATTATTTTTATTTTATTTATTATCTGATTCTGAACGGTGTATTATTTTGGAAAATGATTGGATTCTCTCCACCACATCGGTCTATGACTCACTCTTGATGCATGTCATGATGCCTCGGTCACATGTCTTACCTCCATCCGCTACCTTCTTGAAGGGGCTGCTCCGGCCGCTAACACATAATACATTACCGCTAAATTCAAACCCCCAAGCGAGCAAAATAAACAAACACCACCACAGTGGATTCACGTTTATTATTATATTTTGAAAATATTAGTTTTTATGCCTGTTGTATCATTTTATTTTGTTGTATTTATAATATATAAAAAATATATATAATATAAAATTATATAATATAAAATATTAAAAAGGTTGGGGACCACTGAGTTATATGAATATCATTATTAGTCACTTTGGATATGGGTGTCTGCCACATGCTATACATTTAAATCAAGTTTCATTCAGTTGTCTTTTTATTTCATGTAAAGCAGTGGTGATCAATTTCCCGGTATGTTTAGTATCTGTATTTTACATATATACACCATAATAAGTTGATTCCAAATTATAGGCTTGCAAAGTAAAAGGTTATACAAATGTTTTTCAAATGCAGTACAAAGATTTTGTTCCTAGATTTTTGTAGAAATAATTTCGAATTCCAATATTAAACCACATACAGTTTTATCGATTTCCAGAACGCACAGGAGAGATTGAGATTAGAGATAAAGTCTATTTGTCTGTATTTCATGGTTCATCAGCTTTATTCGGTGGCAGACCTCAGCGGTTGTGGGAGCGTACAGATAAATTTCGAGCTCATTAGTTTGGATGATTTTTCTCTCAGACTCACACCCTTCTGCTGTTCTTTTTTTTTTTTTTCTTTGTTTCAATGAAATGTCTTCAATCTTCTTTAGCTTCTTTGGCTCTCTCTGAAGATCACTGTATAGCAATGATCTGTCCATAGTTTTATCCTTTCATTAGATTTCAGAGAGGAATTTTTGTTCAGTTTGACTCTTTGATGAATAAAGATGAAAGCATCGTGACCGTATGACGTGCAACATAGGATGTAGCATCACTGACACTACAGACACACAGACATACACATATGCCTACACACATGGATCGTACTAGGTCTGTCTCCATGACACACTTCTGTGTGTGTGTGTGTGTGTGTGTGTGTTTGTGTGTGTGTGCGTGTGCGCGCGCATTAGTCTTTAGGCTGATGATGTGGTTTTTGGTCTCCCACTGGCATGCTACAGTGTTCAGAAAACACATAATAGTGCCTCATCAAGGCCTGTTTAAATCCTTGTTAAATGTCTGCTCTAACTTTTTTTTTCAACCTCGAATAGACAGCTGCACACTGTGTATGTGTGTGTATAAGCAGGCATGTTTGCATGTTTGTCTGCATGTATATTGATTAGAGTCTGTGTCTTCATGCCCTGGTGTGACTTGTTGATTGTCATAATATAAGTGAAGGCAATTGTGAAACAGCCGCTAACAGAAGGTGCTGTGTTATACTACCTCACTGTGTTAGTGAGCGTTCACGCATAACAGCGATTCAGCTTTTATGGGATAAGAGAACTAACTGTGCATAAAAGTATAATGTAGACAACACCACAGAGGAGAGGAAGCGATCTGTGCTGCAGAGAAAGATCGAATTGGCTTTGAATGGTGTCAATATACACCGTGTGGACAAAAGAATGTGGACAACAGAGCATCACACCCATGTTTTTTTTCCTTTCCAGGCTTTTGACACAAAGCTGGGAACACAATTGTTTTGGATTTCTTTGTATCCTGTAACATTACAATGGCCCAGCATGTTCCTGCATGGCAAATAAGGTTAGGATTTACCAAGGTCCAAGTGAAAGTGTCCTAGACAGAGTACTGACCTAAACCTCACTGAACACCTTTGGGATGGGCTGAAAGTGCCGACTACACCACAGGCCTCCCCTCCTGATATAAGTGCCTGACCTCACACCTGACCCAAAAAATCCCAAATCCCCACAGCTACACTCCAAAATCGAGAGAAGAAAAAGCTTTACAGGAGAGTGGGGGTTACAGCAAAGACGGGAAAACCTTGAATGTGGTGTTCAAAAAGCATATGAGTGCGCTATGGTTCGGTGTTCACAAACCTATAGTTTATGTGTAGATGTCTGGGAAAACCTGATGAACAAAATCATTCGAATGACCATTAAAATAAATGTTTTTTTTTTTTTTTTTTTTACAGTACAGTGCATTCAAAAAGTTTGTGGACACCTTAACGTAAGATTAGGATCTTTTTTTTAACCGATTATCCACATCAAGTCACCATTTGCTGTTTTATTAACCTTCATGCTTTTGGGAAAAATGTTCTACTAGATTCTGGAGTGGGGTTTGTGTTCATTTAGCCACAAGGGTGTTAGTAAACCAAGGTTCTGATGTAGATAAGTTGAGGAGATCTAGGGTGCAGTCAGCTTTCCAGCTCATCTCAGAGGTGTACAATAGGGTTAAGGTCAGAGTTCTATAGCAAGCCACTTAAGATTTTCCACTTTAACCCATGTAAACTATATCTTAGCTTTGTGTATTGTCATGCTAGAACAGGTTTAGTTCTCCTAGTTTAGTTGAAGAGAACATTTTATGGCATCACATCCAAAGATATACAATTGAAACAGTTCTTATACAGTTGTGCACCTCCAATTTTGTACATTAACATTCATTGCTTTTGGGAGATGCTCTTATCCAGAATGATGTGCAATTATCTAATTTATACAACTAAGCATGTGAGGATTAAGAGCTTTGCTCCAGTTCTCAGCAGTAACAGCTTTCTTCAAAATGCCATGTATATTTATGTATTTCTCCGAAATGGCAAAATGATTTGGAGATATTTGTATTTTTTAGCCATGTCTTGGCGAGCTTCCTTCTAAGATCAAGTTGGGTAAGAGTTTGATTGAACCACATTATTATCTGTTCAGGAAGTTGTGTCTTTCTCACAACTGTGTAAATATGTCAAAAACTGACAAGGTATTCAGACTAGCTGTTCTGGATGTGGGACAAAATTCAGCTTAGACCTTACAAATTGTCAAATTAAGCATAACAGCATTAAGCTTGTATCCACCTGACAGAAAGAATGTGTAAGCAGGTTCTAAATATTCAACACCAGAGAGACCTGTGGAAGCTGCATGGCCCCGGATGTGGTGTTAGGGATAATAAATCATCACATTTGCTTCTGTTTTAATTGGCCTGCCAGATTCAATTATATAAGGCTACAGAGTGCTGCGTCAGTGGGAGTGGGCACCCAACCATGAAGGTAAAACATGTACGTACTTTTCCACAACTGTCTAATCTCAACTCATGCAAGATACTGTATAATTATCTTTAACATTTAGTGACATCAGGGGAGACTAGGAGAAACTTTAATACGAATATGAATCCATAGAAATATCTGTGTATGGCCTTGTAACTCCATAGAACACAAAAAGCTGAACTTAAGCAACATAATTTGAATGTGAATTTTACTGTAATTTATACATCTGAGCATGTTAAGGGCCTTGCTCAAGGGCCCAGCAGTGGCAGCTTGGTGGTACTTTGATATGATTTTACAGTTTTCCAATTAGAAGGTTTTGTAGTAACAGATTGGGTTAGACCCACATATGTCTGGAAAAGTGCCCCAATACATTTGTCCATATAGTTGAGTGTATTGTATCTCCTTTATACGTGTATTTCTCCAAAATGGCAAAATTGAGTGGAGATATTTTGATATTTTTAGCCATGCCTTAGCTATCTTTCTGCAAAGATTATACTAATCACTTGATTGTGTAGTAAAAAAGTCAAAAATTTGCCTAAAATATGTAATAAATAATAATAAAAAAATCTACCTTTGTTTGTCATACAAAACAAAACCGACAGTAAGTTTTGGTGGTCAGAAACGTGTATGATTGGGTTTGATTTATTTCATTAGAGTGATGTAATCATGTTAAATCTGTCACGAGAATCCGTCTGCCATTTGTTTAGTTTGTTTTTATTAGTTGTAGACGTTCTGACTAACAGCAGTGTGGTGAGTAGCAGATCCATCCATAGGGTTGCACGAACAGCATCTAACACCTGTCAATATTCTATCTGTCCCCCAGGAAGCATCGAGCAGAGATATGGCACTGACACGGTGATTTATTCTCCTCACACACATACACTCTCTCAAACACACACACACACACACACACACACACACACACACACACACACACACACACACACACAAAACCCATTACCATGGCGACAAGCTGGACCAGTGCGTCAGGGCAGTGGTGTGACTGCTACAGGGGTGGGGTTAAAAAAAAAAAAGAATAAAATGGTACATTGCTGACAATGAAGGAAGAAAAAAATAAATAATAAAATTCACATGATTTTGTTTTTAATTTTTGAGTACATATGCTATAGATTTTGTAATTACTTGGACATTGGGCATTTTAGTGTCTAATGATCCTGGTTGAATGATGTCTGGTTGCTGTCTGATTTCCTGTCTTGTTGACTATTACTTCGCATGTGGACTCATGATTCACACGTGAGAAGCTCTTTAAAATACCACTGTACAGTTGCCTAGCTGGGTTAATGCTGAATGTCTTTGTAATGAAAAGGGTAAAATGCTTAAATAAAGGGAACGAGGCTAAAATTTCCAAAATTTGGTCACCCGCTAGCCAGCTCTCTTGATTCAATAACAGCTATCAACAGGGGTAGGTGAAGGCACTTGCCTCTTTGAAAACGTCTAAAGCCAGCTGAACACAATCCGAGGAATAAACTAGCTCAAAAATAACCACAAATAGCTAGTGTTGCTTTGATTGACAGGGGGAGAGTAATGGCATCCCTACCACCCAGAGAGCATGGCCAGTTTTGCTCACTTGTGGTCCCACCTATGGGTAGCCATTCAGGATTTGAACAGACTGTAACTATTAACAAAAGGATTTGTAGAATACAAGTACATTTATGCTCATAGCCTAAAAACCCAATTGCACTTGTACTAGAAACTTGGTGAACTCTTGCATAATCAATGAACGTTAATGGGTGTAACAGGATGTCACGAAGGGCTTTAAAACACCTGCTTCCTATCAGATGGTACTGCAGTACTTTGTCTCTGCCTAAGAAAAAGGCTAAAACAGGTTGCAGTCATGTTTTGCCCCATGCTGGTATGTGGGGCATGTCGTTCCAAACCACCTTGCCCCTAGTGTCCCAGGGCCTCTGAGGAAAGTGGTTATGCCCACGCCACACATGGCCTCAGCCTTGCCAATTGCTGCCATCTGTCCCATCACGTTCTCAGTGTTCCTGATCAGAGAGGCAGAGTGAGAGGGAAAGAGGGAGCATTTGGTAGTGAGAAAAACAACACATGCAGCACACAGGTCTGTTGACCACCTATGCATGAAGTGAATTGAGAATTTAAGTAAATTGAATACGGGAAATCTATAATAAATAACAACGTGGCACTTAAAAAATTAATATATGCTCTGTTTTAATTTTGAGAGAGACCCAACGATGGCTCTGTACCAGTGTGGTATCATGTAACAATCATGGCTTACACCCAGGCATTCACTTTGGACTTAAGTAAAACATATAATCTTGTTCTACTTTATCGATAACAGGCACATACACTTGGATTTGAACTTAGGATTTGTCTTATATGTTGGCCTGAGGGGGAGTTGGCCTGAATTTAACATAGGAAAGAGAACTTATGGACTTCAATCTTGAGCCTTGATTTGGATTTGAGAACTCAAGGATTTGTCCTGGACTTGAGCGCTATTGGCTTGAGACTTGGCTTGAGTTAATTCGGATATGACAATGATCTTTGTCCTATAAAGTACTGATTTGAGATCTGATTTGAACATGAAAACCACTGACTTTTTTAGAACTCCCGAATAGATATTCTACTTGTACTTGAGACTCGCTGGCATAAGACTCATCTAGGACCTCTAAGTTATTTGAGACTTGACATCTGACTCAAATTAGATCTATGAAGATTTTTGATTTGGATTCATATGCTCCTGGTCTGGACATGGACAGGAACAGCTTGGACCTTGAATTAGGACTTCTTTGACTGACAATAAACTTGACTTGGTTTGACTTGACTAGAACACAAAAAAAGAGTAGACTAGAGTACAAAAAAGTTAAAATACAAAATTTCATTTCAATGTATTGTGTTCATTTCATTTATTTGTTTTGCATCAAGCCTTGATATAATTTGACTTAAGTAGCCAAGCACTTTCTGTGCATTCACAGTTTGCAGATCCATCCAGATATCATCCTCTTCCTCTTAGTCGATTGTAACTTAAAATTGAGCTCTTATATAGAGAAGGAAAGGCAAATTAACTGTTATCTAACATAGCTTCTCTGTCAGGCAAGCCATAAAACCGCAAAGTGCTCAGAGTGGCTATTGCAAGGGCCCTATTACTTATGACAAAGCTTTTTATTTCAGCCATTATTCCCTCTGGAATGAAGTGATGAGCTTTAAATTAATTGGACACTTCTGGTGCTTTTTAGAAATTACCACCACTTTTTATCACATAAGGAGCTTCAGGGCTCAGTTGACTTTTCAGCAGCACTGCAGCTGGTGTGATTGCATCAGCACCAAATGGGTCAGCTGTAAAGTTAAGTGAGATTTTTTTTTCACCTCGGTTTGACGATATAATGTTGCTGAAATGAACGTCTCTAAACACCCAGCTGCGATTTCAGGACGGCATCCTCTCTGCACCACCAAAGCGGAGTGCTTCCTATTTTAAGGTTGGGTAGAACCTTTTTTCATACTTCATTCATGTTTCAAGATCACAAAGGCGACTTGGTCTACTGAAATTTTGGTCTAAGTAATATGGTGCCCTCAGTGTAACATCTAAATATTGAATGATGGAATGGCTGAGAGTGATAAACGTATAGAAAGTGTGCATCGTAATAAACAATAAACAAGGTGCAAACCAGTTATACACCTGAATTTGCCCTTGACACATATAAGACATTCAAGGTACTTTACATTTAATGTAGCTATTGACTAATAGAGATGTCATGGTTACAGAGAAACAAACAAATCCAGCCTCACCGCACATGAACAATTGTTAGATATACTTTATACAGTTGCTTAACTTCTGTTCGGGTAATAATATAGTGTTAGTACAGTGGAAGATTCCACACAGTGGAAGATTTTGAAAGATTCTATGGCAGCTTTGCGCTAAAAAGTTATGAAATCCTCTATTTGGCACAGTGTAATATTTTCTCTCCAAACTTGTTAGGGAGCTGAGCTCAGAGGGCAGCCAAGAGAGGGTCGAGGGCCTTGCTCAAGGGCCCAACAGAGGCAGCTTGGCAGTCCTGGGGCATGAACACACAATCTTCTGATCAGTACTTCCCCAGATGTAAGTTAAGATGTTTTAGGGTCAGGGTGGGCCGTATCCGAGTGGAATTAACATTTAATAGTTTAAAGCAGTCAGGTCAGAGACACCAGATTCAACACAATGTATCAGGTTCAATGGTCATTTTTTAACAGAGGAAATTATTAATCTCTTCTGAAAAATTACCCTCCAGGACAGAACCTGGGCACCCACGATTTGAAGAAAATCTCACTTTTTATTTAAATATAGTCTAAGAAAAGATTAGCCTTAATATTTAATACTGCTAAACCTTCTCGGGAAGCATGACATTTTTTTTCCTTTGGCACTTTCATTGCTGGGATTTGTTCTGGGACTTGTTCAATCTCAATCCTGCTCCTCTTTAATGACAGAAGAGAAATGAAATCTTTGTAAGGTTCTTTCTTTTCCAGATACAGACGATGATATTGCAGGCCCTGACAATGCGAGACGGTGAAATTGCCTGTGTTTTCAAGATTGTGAGTTGGAGTTTAGTTTCTATAGAGCTGTGTTTTGATCGTAGAAAGCCAAGCTCCAGGAGATGATACCAACGCAAAAGGAGGTAAACGCAGGCTCTCGGTCACAATGCTGTAGGTAAACTGAACCCTCACACAAACTCCCCCCAGATAAAAGTCTCACGTCACCAATGATGTCATTAGAGAACCATGTGCAGGGTCATGTGTGTGAGTTTGCATTGTGTTGTTTGGGTCATGTTGACTTTTGCTGAATGGATTGTTGTTATGGAGAACAATGAAGCGTTTCTTTGTTTGTTTGTGTTTTTGTTTAAGATACCTTTTTTTTTTCAGGAGTGAAATTATTTGGATCAGGTTTTATTCTGAATTAAACCGTAGCAAAAAAAGTTTTTTTTTACTGTTGAAATACAGACTGAGAGCCAGCATTTGCACTTGTACACAGTATAACGGCCTGTATGTCAAAGTAGAGATGACTGCAGGCTCAACTTAATGAATCCAGTTCAGCTCAAGATTTATGGATGCATACAATTCCATATTTTGTTTTATATATTCATTGGTTGCATAATGTTGTGTTTTACATTACTAACACAGGTTGTAGAGGGTAATGCATGTAATATCTGCGTTAGAAAGAAGGAAAGAGGCAAACGATCTGAGAAAGGGTGATAGTCAGAGAGACAGACAGAAAGACAGACAGACAGAGAGAGAAAGACAAAGAGAGAGAGAGAGATGTTTATCAGTCATTTGATACCCTACAGTTATGCCAGCTAAGGAGTCCTTTGTTATTTTGTTTGCGTCATACACTAATTTATTTGCAATAGGACCTTTATTGCTTTATATTAACCTTGTGAATGAATGAGCATGCTCACCTTACACACACACACACACACACACACACACACACACACACACACACACATACATATATATATATATATATATATATATATATATATATATATATATATATATATATATATATATATATATACAGTGAGGAAAATAAGTATTTGAACACCCTGCTATTTTGCAAGTTCTCCCACTTAGAAATCATGGAGGGGTCTGAACTTGTCATCGTAGGTGCATGTCCACTGTGAGAGACATAATCTAAAAATAAAAATCCAGAAATCATAATGTATGATTTTTTAACTATTTATTTGTATGATACAGCTGCAAATAAGTATTTGAACACCTGAGAAAGTCAATGTTAATATTTGGTACAGGAGCCTTTGTTTGCAATTACAGAGGTCAAATGTTTCCTGTAGTTTTTTACCAGGTTTGCACACACTGCAGGAGGGATTTTGGCCCACTTCTCCACACAGATCTTCTCTAGATCAGTCAGGTTTCTGGCCTGTCACTGAGAAACACGGAGTTTGAGCTCCCTCCAAAGATTCTCTATTGGGTTTAGGTCTGGAGACTGGCTAGGCCACGCCAGAACCTTGATATGCTTCTTACAGAGCCACTCCTTGGTTATCCTGGCTGTGTGCTTCGGGTCATTGTCATGTTGGAAGACCCAGCCTCGACCCATCTTCAATGCTCTAACTGAGGGAAGGAAGTTGTTCCCCAAAATCTCGCAATACATGGCCCCGGTCATCCTCTCCTTAATACAGTGCAGTCGCCCTGTCCCATGTGCAGAAAAACACCCCCAAAGCATGATGCTACCACCACCATGCTTTACAGTAGGGATGGTGTTCTTGGGATGGTACTCATCATTCTTCTTCCTCCAAACACATTTAGTGCAATTATGACCCAAAAGTTCTATTTTGGTCTCATCTGACCACATGACTTTCTCCCATGATTCCTCTGGATCATCCAAATGGTCATTGGCAAACTTAAGACGTGCCTGACATGTGCTGGTTTAAGCAGGGGAACCTTCCGTGCCATGCATGATTTCAAACCATGACGTCTTAGTGTATTACCAACAGTAACCTTGGAAACGGTGGTCCCAGCTCTTTTCAGGTCATTGACCAGCTCCTCCCGTGTAGTTCTGGGCTGATTTCTCACCTTCCTTAGGATCATTGAGACCCCACGAGGTGAGATCTTGCATGGAGCCCCAGTCCGAGGGAGATTGACAGTCATGTTTAGCTTCTTCCATTTTCTAATGATTGCTCCAACAGTTTACCTTTTTTCACCAAGCTGCTTGGCAATTTTCCCGTAGCCCTTTCCAGCCTTGTGGAGGTGTACAATTCTGTCTCTAGTGTCTTTGGACAGCTCTTTGGTCTTGGCCATGTTAGTAGTTGGATTCTTACTGATTGTATGGGGTGGACAGGTGTCTTTATGCAGCTAACGACCTCATACAGGTGCATCTAATTTAGGATAATAAATGTAGTGGAGGTGGACATTTTAAAGGCAGACTTACAGGTCTTTGAGGGTCAGAATTCTAGCTGATAGACAGGTGTTCAAATACTTATTTGCAGCTGTATCATACAAATAAATAGTTTAAAAATCATACATTGTGATTTCTGGATTTTTTTTGTTAGATGATGTCTCTCACAGTGGACATGCACCTACGATGACAATTTCAGACCCCTCCATGATTTCTAAGTGAGAGAACTTGCAAAATAGCAGGGTGTTCAAATACTTATTTTCCTTACTGTATATATATATATATATATATATATATATATATATATATATATATATATATATATATATATATATATATATATATATATACACACAATTATGTATATGTGTGTGTATATATATATATTGGCATTTACAGCGTGTGGACTACAAATGTGTGTAATTATATATATTTTTTTATTATATTTTTATATTGTGTGTGTGTGTGTGTGTGTGTGTGTGGGTGTGTGTGTGTGTGTTATGACATTGCATAGCTGCCCCTATTGACCTACCCAATTACTGTGGCTGAAGCACTGGAACCCCATCTGTCTTTGTCGGTCTGGTATTACACACACACACACACACACACGCACACACGCACACACACGCACACAGCTGTCCTTGTCCAAGCATTGTGATGCATACAAATGTAAATATAGATCCCTCTTGTCTAATTATCTAATACATATGCTTTGTTGTCATCATAGCCTGTTTTTAAGTCAAGGTCGTAAATTCCTCGCAGCCGTTTAACACTTCAGGGCTTTCTCAAGATTCTAAACACTCACAAACACACACACACACACACTCACTCACACATACAGACATTTATGCCACAAATAAAGAAAACAAGGCTCCGGAGAATTTTACTCTACATCTAACGCCAGGAATCCAGGGGTGCAAACTTGGTTGCTATGGAAACAGGCAGGGCATTAAAGGGATTCGATTGCTAGGAAAGGCATGACAGGTTGGTTGTGCATGCATGTGCATGAGTGTACGTGTGCGCAAGGCTGCATTTGCATGCATATAATTGTATGCAAGTGGCCGTCTAAGCCATGATTCAGTACGCAATCGATGGAAATGAGGTGACAGCAGGTGCTTCTCCTGAACCACATGGAATACATTTTTTTGAAAGTTTAAAAACGAAATTTATAACCTTAGAAAATGGAATCAGTAAATTATAAAAGTAGATGTTTCATTAGTAGTGAAAAAAGTCTGTATGTCTCTGAATTATATACTCATAAGTTACCATATATGGCGTGCAAAACTACAGACTAAAACTCGGCTAAGAGAATTATGCGTTCCGAAGCTGAAACTACTGCTTTGTAAGATACTTTATTGGAACGAAACCCTCGGAGCCACTCTGAGCTTGCAGCATTACATTCTGCCCAGCTCTCATGCATGACAGTAAGATAGGCCATGCTACATTAATTAACATGTCAATGAGGTTAATTATAAGGTTTGAGTGTAACAGCGAGTGTGTTTGTGTTTGACAGTAACTACATCCACCCAAAAGGCAGAAGCAGATTTCAGATCTAATTTTCAGTGCATTCAACCCCCATGAACTTTTCCACACTTTGTGTTTAGTAGAACTGAAATTGACTTGAGTACGATTATACTGTATGTCATGAATCTATTTTAAAACTTTGGCATGTGGAGTCCATTAAGTGAGACTCTTTGATATTTACTTTCTATTCTTAGCGATAGCGAGACGTTTTTCCTCTCTTTATTCAGAATCGCATCAGCTCTATAGGTGCTTTTTTCATACACCAGGTAAATTTCATTTTTATTGAACGTTTAAGACAACCGACATTTTGCATAAAAAGACTACTTGTGCTACGGCTGTGTTTTACAATAAACCCAATCTCGATGCTTAGGGTTTTGGACTTTTAATCAGAAGGTTTATTTCATTTTCCTGTGGCCCCTTGAGTAAGGCCCTTAACTGCTCAGTTGATTAATGAGATAAGTTACTCTGTATTAGGGTGTATGCTGTACATGTCATGATTTAGCATAACAATTGGGCATGTGTGAATTTAATAGTTTAGTTTACAGTTTACTCTTTATGCTGTGAATTGTGTGTGTATGTGTGTGAGATTCTGTTCAAACCAGTTCCCCTGTAGCATGAGAAATCATACAATTATCCGAATGTAGTTGACCCGTGTGCAATTTAAGTGTCATGAGACCTCTATAGAAATACGCCTGTTCCAGGGCGCCAGCTTTATTTTTGTTAAAGAACAAATTGAAAACACATACAAGTTTTTTACCCAATCTTAGCCTTTCATTGTCTATTTCTTTATATCTCTATTTTTATCTTTTAGTACTAGCTTTAGAATTGCTAGCTTTTTTTTTGCTCTGATTAGGCATGTGGAAAAAGTTCAATGTTAAAAAGTATGCAAAGCACTTCATTTATCAGCAGACCCAGACCTGCAACTTTTGCTACATTTATAGTGTAGTAATTAGAATTTCCTGCATTTTCCCACATGTTCCTGTAATTCATGTTGTACTTGAGTGTGCTTGCAGTCAATCACTCGAAACTGAAACTCATCCTGGGATGTTTACCAAAAAATGCCATCATCAATGTTTTTTAGTAAACAGGATGTGGATGAACAAGTGGATGAGCAGAAAATCAACACGCTTTTGTCATCCTCTTATTGGTTTTAATTTGCTTATTGAATGTTGTTAGCTGTATATGATTAATTTGTATTTCATATGTGAACTTTAAAGCTCTACCTTTTTTAATGTAGGTTGATTTTATGCTAATCTTAGATGGTTGCAGCTTCGAGGGTGGCTTGGTTAAAAAAAAACTTCAGGGTCAGACATGGTTTTGGAGAAAGGTAGAAAGTAGAAGATTTATTAATACTTATAGTGACATTGTATTGTGTGGTTTTGTCTGTTGCAAATATAGTATTAATTAGTAGCTTGCTCTAAAAGATAATATTGAACTAAAATGCATGTATTTAACATAAGGCTTCAGTTTGCAGAAAATAATTATTCACATGAATGTTTTTGAAGGCTCTGGCAACATTGCAGAATTTCCTATTATAGAGTTTTTTGTATTTGACTGCTGACATTATTTTATAAAAGATGTCCAGTTAATATTATGATTGTGGACATGGAAAACAAGCCCTAACATAAAGACTTTTCGAGCCATCTCATTTGTTTGGAGGTTTATTTTTTGAAAGCAAGCTGTTTTTGCATAGGTATGTTTAAAGATGCATGCAGACAAGCGCACTTTGAATTGTAAAGTATATTGACGCAGTTTATACGCACATCAGTACATCTGCATGTGCTGAGATTTTAATGTAGCTAAAGTGAATAAAAAGCTGAGTGAATAATGGAAGAATGAGTTTTCTAATGATAATCACAATAATAATAATAATTATTACCCTAAAAGAGGTTTTATATATTTTTTAATAAATACGTATTTGCAGTTGCCTGTGTTCTGTGTGCGTTAGTATACTAGTCTATTGTACGTCGGTTGAAGTTGAGACGTCAACTTCCTAAGAGACCACGTGTTGCTCGAGCACGACTATGCCTGCGTCATCTCTGAGTCAATTCGATGCCCTGTAAAGGCTCATATGATTACGAAAATCCAATCACGTTGGCTTGCAGCGCACAATGAATTAAACATGAAGCTACCCGAAAGAGACGGAGGACAGAGCTGTGGTTCTGCTCTAACAGCAATGTGTATGGTATTGAGGAAAAAAAAGAAAAGAAAAAAAGACGACTTCCTTTTTATCATCCTGCATGAGCAGATCCAGAACAGCGTCTGTCACACAGTCGGTGAAGTAGTATGAAACAGAGCCTCGACCTAGAAAATGTTTCCTGTTTTAAAGCACAGATTGTCAAATAATTTATTCAGACCCGAGCTGTTTATGACATGACATTAAATACTTAGCACCGTTTTGTTATACTTAAGTTACTGTAAATTACTCAATATTTAGGCTAGGTGTCACATTTTATAGGTTTTCACCCTCTCTGAACTTTTCCATTTAGTAGTTGGACTTATTTTGACTTTATATTTACATATAAGTGGGGAGAGGCGATATAGTTTGCAAAATGATACATGCTACACTTGTAAAATGTTTGATTGTATCGAATGTTTGGTTTTAAAACCTTATCAATTCTGGTGCAACAGCAAAGGTCACACAGTAAGATGTGTGTGCCGTTGAAGTGGGTCTCAGTAGAAATACACCTGTATATGGAAGTCCCCACAGTTTGTTAGGGAACATGGTTTGACAAACAGCATGATGAAGACTTAAGGTCCATGGAATGTTATTGAAGGGGACGGGGAAGCTAGAGCTACTACTTATGCTAACACATCCAAAGGGTAGGGTTATGAAATAAAGGAAGCCAAATGTACTATTGTACAAAACCCTGCATGCATTTGTACTTCTAAAGTGAGAGAAAGGGGCGTGATGTTATAAACAGCACTAAAGCCACGTTGAGGCACAACATTAATGCACTGATGCACTTTTGCTGTTGTGCCTTGTTTATTTGATTCTAGTTCACAATGACCCCGCTGAGTTTATTTACACGGGACTATACTTCCTCATTGTTGTGGATTATACTAATGACTCCAGCATAGGTTCATAGCAGTGACTCTGCGCATCTGTAACACTGGCACACTGTTCCTGCCAGGTGGGAGAGCAGTCTGATGATACACGACCCCATCAAGAGAAAGAAGCATGACACTGTAACCGGAGTCAGTTTAGCCTTTCAGCAACATGCAGAGAGACAGTAGGACAATATTTGAGCATTTAAAAGCTTCATGATGAGCAGCATGTGCACTTAAGAGCTGAACATAATGGCTCTGGCTTTGCTAGAGGACAAAAGGTCTCCGTTGAACGTGAGCACGTTTTCATATCGTCGCCATTCCTGGGTCTGGTGAGTGTTACATGGCTGCTGCGAGGGTGCCGAGTGTCCAGCAACGGTTTCATTACTCACGCCATAGTTCAACTGCATGCTTCATGCATGGACAAGATTTTTGTGATTGTATGTGTATGTATGTATGTATATATGTGCAGTAGGTTTGCACAAATAGGTGACAAAACTAAAGGAAGAAAACAACAAATAAACTAGTAAGGTGTTTGTTTACCCATCACACGTTTTGAGAACAGCTTCAAAGTGTGTCTGTGTCGATTCTACGAGCCTTTAGGAGAGATAATGAAGAAGATAGAAAGCATTCACAATGCCATGGCATGTGATTGACATCATTTTCTAATTTCATCTTCTGTATGCTGCCCTGCCTTGTACGTGTGGGCGGAGTTATCCTGGAAGAAACCACTCCCGTTGGAAGTAAAATAAGAAATGTTTCATTACAATGAAGAGGATTAGTCAGAAGAACTTTGTATTGGCTCAATTTCCAACTTCCTTAAAGTATTTGTCATAATTGTTCCAGATAAAATACAGCATTTTTCAGAGTGGCAAGTCAAATCTTGTGGCTTTTTCTTTCAATTTCTGTTGATGTTGCTTTATTGTTATCATGGGATACGTCATAGTTTAAAATGTCATTTTGACTTTCTACTTTTTTAGGGACAAATTATGGAACAGAACCACATTTTCAAAAACTTAGGGGGTGCAAACATTTCCACCAAAATTAATATAGACATATATATGAGCTGTTCATTGTAAGAAAAACTATAGTGTGTGTGCATGGGTGTATGCGCGTGCACGCTTATGTACACTTATTTGTACAAGCTGTGCCCTTTACACTGATTACACCTGCTGTGTCGGGCTAAGAATGGGTCTGTAATTTCATGTGCCTCCAGAGGATCATTCATGCTGAGGGCATTTTGCTGGGCAGGAGGCCGTATAATAAAGGGCACAGCAAAATGTTCCTTTATTAGCTTGTGGACACTGCAGGGCATCTCAAATTGCAAAAGATGTAAAGAGGCTTGGTTCTGGCGAACGGAAAATGAGAATTAAACTCAATCTGAGGTCCCGTGTGGCTTATTCTCTCACACACAGAGACAGACAGACACATAAACACACACACACACACACACACACACACACGCACACACACACACACACACACACATAAATGGTGGGTACGATTATCACAATGGCAGGGAAGAGAAAATCAACTTATTCATCTTTTAGACTTCATAAGCCACATTCCTCTAATAGACACACTGCAGACTGCCTGATACTGCACAACTGTCTGTTATTACAGAGCTGCCTGTTATTATAGACCCGTCTGTTACTACAGAGTTGCCTGTTATAATAGACCTGTCTGTTACTAGAGAGTTGTATGTTTTTACAGAGCTGTCTGATATCACAGAGTTGTCTGTTATTACAGAGCTGTCTGTTAATACAGAGCTGTCTGTTACTACAGAGTTGCCTGTTATTATAGACCTGTCTTTGTCTGATACTACATAGCTACAGTATCTGTTGTTACAGACCTGCCTGTATTGCAAAGTTGTCTATTAGAGCTGTAGAGCGGTCTGTTATTAAAGAGCTGTCTGATAGTATAGCGCTATATGTTACTGCAGAGTTGTGGGATTCTTAAGTTGTTTCTTAGTTTAGAGTTGTCTGTTAGTAGAGCTGTCTGATCCTACACAGCTGTATGTTAACACAGAACTGTCTTATTATGTAAAGCTGTCTGACCCTACACAGTTTTATGTTAGCAGAGCTGTCTGATACTACACGGCTGTATGTTAACACAGAACTGTCTTATTATATAGAGCTGTCTGACCCTACATAGCTCTATTTTAACACAGATCTGCCTTATTATGCAGAGCTGTCTGATCCAACACAGCTGTATGTTAGTACAGTCATGTCTGATACTACACAGCTTTTTGTTAACACAGATCTGTCTGATACCACACAGCTGTATGTTAACACAGAACTGTATTATTATGTAGAGCTGTCTGATCCAACACAGCTGTATGCTAACACAGAGCTGTCTTATTATGTAGAGCTGTCTGATCCAACACAGCTGTATGTTAACACAGAACTGTATTATTATGTAGAGCTGTCTGATCCAACACAGCTGTATGCTAACACAGAGCTGTCTTATTATGTAGAGCTGTCTGATCCTACACAGCTGTATGCTAACACAGAGCTGTCTTATTATGTAGAGCTGTCTGATCCTACACAGCTGTATGTTAATACAGACATGTCTGATGCCACGCAGCTGTATGCTAACACAGAGCTGTCTTATTTTGTAGAGCTGTCTGATCCAACACAGTTGTATGCTAACACAGAGCTGTTTTATTATGTAAAGCTGTCTGATCCTACACAGCTGTATGTTAATACAGACATGTCTGATGCCACACAGCTGTATGCTAACACAGAACTGCCTTATTATGCAGAGCTGTCTGATCCTACACAGCTGTATGTTAGTACAGCCATGTCTGATACTACACAGCTTTTTGTTAACACAGATCTGTCTGATACCACACAGCTGTATGCTAACACAGAGCTGTCTTATTATGTAGAGCTGTCTGATCCAACACAGCTGTATGCTAACACAGAGCTGTCATTATGTAGAGCTGTCTGATCCTACACAGCTGTATGTTAGTACAGACATGTCTGATGCCATACAGCTGTATGCTAACACAGAGCTGTCTTATTATGTAGAGCTGTCTGTAGAGATGTCTAATTCTATAGATCTGTCTATTGCTACAGAGCTGGCTGAATCCTAGGGCTGTCTGTTAGTACAGAGTCGTCGGATATTACATTGTTGTATGTTACTACAGGGCTTTTTTATACTACAGAACTGCCTGTTACTATAAAGCTACCTGATACTCCAGAGCTATCTGATATTACAGAGCTGTCTGACACTACATTGCTGTCCGATACTACAAACGTGTTTAAAGCCACAAAGATAAGACTACAGTGATATCTGATATTCCCCAAGCTGTTTTAAAGTGGCAGAACTATCCAATCCAATTCACGGAACTACCTGATTAATGCATTTCTAACAGAACAAGTTCCTTCCTGCTCACTATTCATTTTTGGCATGAGATCATTTATTGTCTAGAGGCAAAATTTTTGGACTTTCTCAGTGAAACCATGGCCAGCATAGGGTAAAAAAATGTAGCGTGAATTTTATTTTCAGACTGCTTTTCTCTTTGGGCAAGGCCTTCCTCCTATTCTTTTTTATCCCTTACCTCTAACTCCATCACTATCTCTACATCTAAACTTTTCTCTTCCTTCATGCTTCTCCATTGTATAGCAACTGAACACAGGCCGCTCTAGTTTTTCTTCACGTTTGTTTGACGTCCTTGCTCAACTGGCATCTGCAGACATTTCATACACTAAATGGGGGCTGTAAGTCTATCACTTCCTCTTTGCATTGTGGTTTTTGTAGAAAATGGCATTTCGAAATTTCCTGCCAAGGGTGATGGTGAGGTTGCGATTAGGTTTTTCTGACAAGTAGATGCATTTCATCACATGAAAAACTATTGTGCTAAGAAGTATAGCACTATGTTAAAGTGCCTGTCAAAAGTGTGGAAACACCTAGTCTTTTATGGTTTTTGATACACATGCCTGCTAATTTTGCTTATATACAACAAACTAGTTAAAAGGCTGAAACACAAAAGTTAGCCAATGAATAGCTCTAATAGAAGAACTTATGTATGATGGAGAACAGGAGAGATGTTAGCAGACTGCCTCACACCCACCATCAAACATGGAGGTAGAAGCTTAATGTTTGTGGTTGTTTTAGAGCAGGGAAGGTTGGAGACTTATTCTGGATAAATGGCTAAATGGATAAAATGGAACCAAGATGGCTACCATTCTATACTACATAATTGGAATCAACTTTATTCAAGACAGTGACCCAAACCATACATCCAATCTTTGTAAGCATTATGTAGAGATCAAACAGTCAGCTGAAGTGTTATTTATCATAATCTGGCCTGCCCAGTCACTGCACTTAAATCCCATTAAACTGCTCAGAAGGAAATCTCCAACTAGTAAAGAACACATTTGACAAGTTTTATAAGAGCCATGGCAAAGTATTACAGCTGAATGTTTGGAGAAACAAGCTGTCCAGAGCCCAGTGTGTGTAAAGCTGTTATTCATACTAAGGGAGGATTTTTAAAGAAAAGAAAAATTCAACTTGTGGACATTTCTAAAATGTGTTTTTCCAAAGTAGATCTTCCTGCTGTTAATTTACCTAATTTGGTGCATAGAAAAAAATGAACATGTACCAGTCTTTAAAAACATGAACTGAACAAACAGACACAGTTCATTTCTTTTTCAACAACAAAAAAATGTATTAGGAGTTTGAACCTTGAGTAGTGCTTATGACCAGTTTTACTGCAATGTGCTTGTTATACAGAGGTTTTTGCAGTAGAATAAGTAAGAAGGAAGTAGGGAAACATGTAGTGGTGTGCCATTATGGGTAAATAATCATCAGTGGGTTGATTAGTTGATTATTTTCCATTTATCATTTGCAGACTATTACATTTTTATTTATAAAATATATTCAATTTTAAATCATTTTTTAAATCTATTTATTTTTTACATTCAATGTTGAGCTGTTTTGTATCACTGTTTTATTGTTTCTTTATCAGCTGTTTCTTCCCTCTCAAGATTTTCCCAAAGAGCTAGACGTTAACAAAGCCCTGACACTTGAGACACTTTCCAAACAGTAAATGTTTAATAAATGTCTAAAAATAAAAAAATCCATCATATTAATTATTTGGTGAATGATCACTTTTATCATGTGGATTAAATTCAAATTGCCTGTGAATTACCTGTTGCTATAGAAACAAGAAACACATATAAGAATGTATTCATATATTTTTAGCCTTATTGTTTTGAGATTTTATTTACAGCTGGGAAATCTACTTGGTGTGGAACACAGATTTGTGAATAGACTCTTATAATTGATTAGTGATTATTGCATGTTTGGTATTAGACATTCAATAGGGACAATTATGCATCATTAAGTTTTGCATTAAAGTTGTTTAGTCATAATATAAGCGCCGGAGACTTGGGTGTTACGATATGTGATGATAGGTAAGATCGGGTGATTCAGTGTGTAAGTAGAGGGCTTAAAAAGCTTTTGCATTGAGCCTACTGTGTTCTCCGATTGCAAGCCAAGCCCTTTCGGCTTTCACTGTTTCGATTTTGCATGCTGCCCTTTTCCTCTCGCTAAGGATCATGAGGTCTGCTCAGTGGAAAGATCACTCGTTCTACGTCTTATCGCTCGCTTACTTTGATGTCACCATGCCTCCATGTTTCAATTAGACATCAGGTAACCTTGTGACTTTCTTTACTGCCGGAACGGAGCAAGACACCTTTGTGTCTGAAAGTGCGTTTCATTGAGCAGTGAAGCTTCTGCTTGTTTGGGAAGCAACTTCTTTTCAATGACGTAATGTGTCATCTCACCTAGCAAAAGAAGTGTAATATCTCAGCATTCACACCATTTCTGTAAACCACGCATATGAAAGCACTCAAAAATATCCATTGTGTTGGAGTTATATAGATCTGAACTATATCCTCAGTCATTTCTGACAGTTATTCATGCATACTGTACATGTTTGAAGTAGGGTTACATGATGAAGCAACAGGTCATGTTGCTACCTCACCGCTCCAGGGTCTGATCCTGAGCTTAGGTTACAGTCTGTACAGAGTTTCATATGTTATTACCTTGTAAGTTCTCCGGTTCATTCCTACTTCTCAAAAACTTCCTGGCTTGGCTACCTAATAGAATGAATGCCTATGTAATGAATGTAGATGCAAGGTTTTTGCTTTAGCTCCTGCGTGTTGGTACTGGGCTAGAAGCTTTATTACATGTTTCCTGTAGATTAATAAAAGGTTTTGGTTGAAGTGTTAGAAAGCATTAAAGTAAAGGGACAAAGGGATATAGATGTTCCATATTGCAGTTATATCAACTTTATGTAACAAAATACAGCAGGTTTGGTTTACACTCGCACCTAACCATTATAATTATAACCATTATAATAACCTTTATAAGAAGTAATAAAAATGTAATGATGAACGACTTTTACTGGATTTTTTTTTACTCATAATAAGTGAATAACCACTCCGTTCACAACACTCTGATTTGCACACACAAGATTGCATACATGATAATAAAGTTCTGCTTTGCATCGTGTGTTCTGCTGAAATCTACATGGTTTATGTACGAAATATCAAACTAGCAAATTGTGTTTTGAAGTGTAGCTCTATGTGTTGTGTTATACAGCAGCAAAAATATGTGTGGGTACTTTGAACCCCGAACTTCAGTAATACATTTGGTATTCAAATCGATGGGTACCACGATCTGTGCAAGGCACAGTGGAGTTTTTGCTATCACCACGAAGATGATTTTTTTACTTTAACAGCACGAAAGAATAACACACAAACCACAGGAGGCTGCTAGGATAGTTCTACCAGTGTGACAGCATTGTTATAGAGTTATTTAACACGTGGTTTACATCTGAATTGACTTTTACATTTATGTCATGTCTGTCATTACTGAACATCACGACAAGACTGATTATCATAATCGTACAGATTATCAGCTACAGCTGCAAAAAGTATCCATTCATCTTTAGAATAATTTGGAGCGCTGTTTTTTGACCTTATAAAAATGAACTGCAAAGTGACTCATCTTCATTAGTCCTTATTTTGGAATTTTTTTATAAATAAAGTAGCGAAAGGAAAGGCCTTTTCTTACTGCTGATTTCAGATAAGATCTAGTTTTGTCAAGTCAAGTTTATTTCTATAGCGCTTTTCACAACAGATATTGTCCCGAAGCAGCTTTACACAAATCAACAGTTAAGGTGAATGGTGTGAATTTGTCCCTGATGAGCAGCCGTGGTGACTGTGGCGAGGAAAAACTCCCTTAGATGTAATGAGGAAGAAACCTTGAGAGGAACCAGACTCAAAAGTGGAACCCATCCTCATTTGGGTGACACCAAGAGTGTGATTATAAATCTTTCAACAATACAGAACACTGGAGAGTGAGAACTAACATGAGCACTGGAGTATAAGATTATAAGTAATGTTCTTTCTGCAGTCTGTAAGTTTGGTAATTCATAAACAATTACCCAAGCAGAACAGTGAACAGATCTTTGACCATTTTTTTTTTCTTTTTTCACTACAGTACATATTGTATCTGTATGTTAATTAATTAAGGATAAAGATATCCTTCTTTTATTACTTTCTCTCGTGTCCGTCAGTAGTCTTTAAACGATGTGGACTTTAAAGATCCACACGCTGCTTGAGTCAGACAAAAACATGCTCTGGGTCTTCAAAAAATATTGCAAGTTTTCAGTCACAGTTCCCCTTTAAACAAGAGCAAGACGTGAATCTTGCGATCGGAAAGGAAATTCAGAAATGAAAAATGCAATGGTTTGGTCGTGTGTGCAGGGTGAGGGCCAGCTGGATCATTTTGGACATAGAAGCCCACATAAATGGAAAGTGCAGGGATCAGTAGTCTGGAATTTCCCCCTTAATCGGCAAGCATAGAGAAGCATTGTCTGAAACCCACTGGCACTAATAGCAATGTACCGGCTTTAAGGTCACCCTCATTCAAAGGGCAAGGGGAAAAAAAGGAAATGTTTTGTTAAAATGAAAAAAAAGATATTTTAAAACACTTATCCCCTTGTCTAAAGCTTTTTCCATTGTTTGTGGATTTGTGGATTTTCTGCAGTGTTATTAAAATGAATGCATCTCTAAATTGATGGTTTATACAATTTAATAGGAACAACTGCTCATTCATGCAATTATCCTATCAGTCAATCATGTGGCAGCAGTGCAAGGCAGAGAATCCCACAGATACAGGTCACAAGCTTCAGTTAATGTTAATGTCAAACATGAGGATGAGGAAAAATGTGATCTCTGTGACTTTGGCCTTGGTATGGTTGTTGATTCCAGACACACTAGTATTTCAGACTCTGCTGAACTCATGGGATTTTAACGCACAGCAGTCTGTAGAGATTGCACAGAATGGTGCGGAAGACAAAAAACATCCAGTGAGTGGCAGTTCTGTGGTCAGAAAGGTGACAGGATGACAGAAAGGCTACAATAACAACCAGTGTTTAAACCTAAAAATATAGACTGGTAAAACTTTGCTTTGTCTGAAGAATATCTGTAGCATACAGATGTTGCGGTCCGATTATGGAATTAACAGGATAAATCCACAGGCTCAATCTATACTGGCAACCGTTTAGGCTGGTGGAGGGGGTGTAATGGTGTGGCAAATGTTTTCCATTGGGCATCAAGCATTATTTGAAACACACATCTTACCTGAGTGTTGCTGTTGCATCTGTTTAAGGTTTGGATTTACTCAACTTCCTGTCCAGACAGAAAAGAACAGCAATCTGAGGTAACATTGGGCGGAGAGATAAAACTGCATCGTGACGCAGGGTTCAAACTTGTTCCATGAAATTGCCAGTGATCCCAGTGTACTTCCCACGCCTCTCCAGTCACCTGCTCTGAATCAAAGTATTGGGACACCCAACCTTTCCTGCCATATGTGGTTCTTTTCTAAGCTGAAAAAACATAATAGTATAGCATTTTTTTGGATGCGGTATAATAAATTATAGCGTTCACTTGAGCTTGGAAACCCAAACCTGTTCCAGCATGGCAGTGCCTCTGTGTACAAAGCGAACACAAAGATATGATTTAAATGGTTTGGAGAAAAAGATATTGAGTGGCCTGCTACAGAGCTCTGATCTCAACCCCTATTAAACACCTTTGGGATGAATTAGAACGCTGACTGAAATCCAGGACTCCTCAACCTACATCAGTATCTGCCTTTACTAACACCCTTGTGGCTGAACCCCAATGTCCACAAGCACACTTAAGAGTAGAAGGAATTCTAAGAGCAAATTGGGACTAAATGTGGAACGTGATGTTCAAAAAATGAATTATTTATATATATATATATATATATATATGTGGTAAACTGCTTTATGTCTCAGGCAGGGTCAGTCTGTTGTCTAATGTAGCCTTGTCCGTGATGACTCCGCAGTCCTGCTCAGACCCGCAGGCAGCAACACCGGTAGACATAAGGAGGAGCGTGGCGCCCCCTCTCTGTCTCGCTTCTTGTCTTCTCTGATTTTCAGCCAAATTCATGTTTTGATTCATTTTATTCTGCCAAAAGCCATGCAGCGAAAAAGTCATTTTGCTCTCAGCTCTGGCTTCATTCAGCTGGAAAGAAATGAGTCAGAGATGACAGGCCCTCTCTATCATTCTCCCCGTCTGACACACCGATAAAAAATTGGTGAGATTAACATGCTATATGTGGGCGAGTCACGGTTTTAGAGGGTCTGCCTGGCTTTTGCATTATGTAAATATTTCTTCTGCTGTTCCATCATTTCATGCATTGCTCACGTCTGTCTGCATTTGGCTACAATGTTTTTTTTTGTGTTTTTTTTTTTTATAAACAGTGTGCAGTTAATCAACAATCTCTTTGCGTATAAGACTCCCGTCGACTCAAGCGCAAATCAGCATGTGCTCTTTCATGTTGGCTCCTGCAAATTGTGTTCCACTATAGTGTCGTGTTTTTCCCTGAGTGGATATAAGCCGCACACACACACACACACACACACACACACACACACACACACACACACACACACACACACACACACGCCATTAAATCGATTAAGAATTTGTGCACTGCTGCCCCCTAGTGAATGTACTGAACTGGTTCTTCAGTTTGTCTTTCAAAAACCGAGAACCCTTTCAGACAGCTAGTTATAAATGTGCCCTTTAAGGATACCGTATGTGCTCTGCTGTAGGCAGTGATGGACAGTACTGCAGAATTTTTACTTTGTTACCGTGTACATTTTTCAAGTATCTGTACTTCATCAGTCCTTTCATTTTTGAAACGTTTTTTCTTCTCTCCATTTGAATGTGTAACAGTTGACTTTTTGATACACTTCCTTTCAGAAATACTTCCTTACCATTTTGAAGTGAATAAATAATGTATTAAACCTGTAGCAAAAAAGGGATTTCCATGGTTCTGGTGAGAGTTTGTGTGGAGTAAGGATACTTTCACTGTGTGCAAATGTTGGATTGGAAAGAAGGTTAAATCACAGCACCACCAAACAACCACTGAAAGGCTCTTTATCTCCAACTGATCAGCTTTATAAATTTAAGTCACTCTGGACGTATTGCATATAGTAATATTTCTCCTTAAAAAAGTGTAATGTGCAAAAGAATGGAACACTGAATTACATCAATACAGATCTCATACATCAGTGCTTATACTTTTGATACATTCATTTAAAAGCAGTGAAGTCCACAAACCAAGTGCTCGAGTTAAAGTAGAGATACATTAAGTGAAATATTACTGCAGTAGAATTTCTCCCGTTAAATATTCACTTGTGTAAAAGTAAAAAGTCTTTTCCTTCAAATGTATTTAAGAATCCAAAGTACTATAATTTATTATGGCTATAATGTTCCTATCTTAATTTTTGTTAAAAGATTATTGCTTTATCAACTCAGTTTATGTGAAAAGACTTGTTTAAATGTTACTCCTAACACACCAATCTATTAATAGAATTATATTAATGAGTCAAACACTGATTTATATCTAATAAACTATCATGAGCCCCAAACCTTCTTTTTAAATAGTGAACAAAATGTGCAAGACCTCGGGTGTTGTGGCATGTTAGAGTCAGGAGTTTTATCTTTATTTCTCTCAAAATGTTTTGCTTGCTGTTAAACTTGACTTTTTTTTATCCACTTATAAATAAAAAGGAACGACTGATTTAGCGAAATGTAGTTGAGTAAAAAGTATAATATTTGAAATGTAGTGCAGTTAAAGTAAATATCTCCCCAAATGGAAATACCTCAGTAAAGTACAGATATATGATAAGGCTACTCAAATACAGCGATGAATTCAATTTACTTTGTTACTGTCCGCCACTGTTCTCAAGCAAGTACTTTTGGTTTTTTTCTCAAGTAGAAATGTAAAAGGTGTTCCTTACTGGAGTAATATTTAAGCAAGGTTTCTGTTGAATGCCCATTAGGCTACTGCTAAATATGCTTGTTGACACAAAGCCTTTTCACTAGTGCTATGACAAAATCAAAACATAAAAAAAAGAAATTGTATTGTGTGATTATTAGTGTGTAATGATGAAATTTCTGTGCTAGAATCTGTGGTCAGATCCATTGTCAGAAAATGAAATATCAATGGGGTTTTTTTCCATGTGCTGATGCTTGGACGATTTTTGAGAAACCAAATTATACTATTTAATTTGATTTATATAGGGATACTGCTTTTTTTGTTTGTTGAAAAAACAAGCCCCTGAGATAGAAACCTTAAGGAATCGAACCTTGTAATCATTTTATGTGTATGCACTTCCAGTCACAAAAAACTGGAACATTGGCCATTTTTTTTTTTTACAGGATCTCATATCTGCTATGTTTTCTTTGATATCTGATCTCTTTTGTTTCTGAGATCGGATCAGTCCCATCTCTAGTTAATTGAGAAGAAGAGTCTGGGTTGAGAGACAATACTTTTACTATTTGTTTGTTTATATCCTGAGCTGTATGAGGTGAAGGGCTTCCCGCCTCACACTTCCATGGCTGTTCAATCCTGAGCTCAGGTTACTCTCTGTGTGCCCTTTCATATGTTCTTTCAGTGTCCTTCTGGCTTTTTGGATCTTTGGTTTCCTCCTATATCCTAAAAAACTTCCTATAGGTGTATTAGTTACTCTAAACTGCCTCCTGTGTGTGCATAGAGCCCTGTGATGCACTGGCTTCCCATCCAGGATGTATCTCTTACTTGCTCCCAGTGTTTCCAGGATTGGCTCAAGATCAATCGGGATAAAACGCTTACTGGAGAAGAATGAATGGAAAAAAAAGGAAATATTTATTTACATTCCAGGAAACATTCGTGGAGACAGACATGGGATTTGCAGTGCTGTAATGAAACTGTGCTATGGAGAACTGATGGAGCTGAAACTTCATCTGTTCATCTTCACACACACACACTCACTCAGTTTGAGCTGTAAATCCCATCCCTCCATCTTTGCTGCCCCAAAGGTACTCTATCCCATAAAAAAACAGATTAATATAATAGTGTAAATTACATTGTGTTTCCTCCTTTTTCTTCATCTCTGTCTGACTTTAACGATCAATAGCCAGATTAATGGACTGAGGAATGCTTTGGGTGGTGTTCTCACTCAGCTTTTCTTCTGATCGAAGGCGAGTATCTTTTCTCTCAGACACTCGACACTTTAAGCATTGTTCTCGCTTGAATCACGCTTGCAGTCCATACTGGTCCGGCTGGCCAGGCTCCACTTTCATTGTTGTCTCTAAGGCACATGACGCAAGCTTTACATCTGTCCTGCCTTCTGTGTTCTCCATTTGAAAAGAACTGCCTTCCTTCTAAAAAACTGACTCAGGCCGTGGCTCTTTTGGTTACCAAAGCAAAATAGGTTTTTTAGTCACTTGCAGTGGGAAATGAAAGCAGGGTACAGAGTCTGATCTCTAATCCTCTCAGGGTGACAGAGATGATCCACCGCCGTGAGTTATGGAGTGTCATGGCTGATCTGTCAGCGAATGTGTCTTGGAGCTCTATTCGGCTTAATAACCGCGACTCTGATGTGCACAGACAGAGCAATGTTTTCTTACGCACTGCTTTAACGCTTTAAGATAAATGCACTATTTTTGTGTATATGTTCAATTCAATTCAAACTTAAATTTTTTTAGACACGGGTGGCAAGTCATGAAATACAAATACTTTGTTCTTGTACTTAAGTAGATTATTCTGGTGTCAGTATTTTACTTCACTATTTATTTTTCGAACAAACTTTCACTCATTACATTTGTACACAAATATCTGTACTTTCTACTTCTTACATTTTCAAACCAGACTCGTTACTTTAGAATCTATTTGCACAATTTTTTTTATCATCGCACAATTAATGCAGCACGCATTTCTGTTTGACCATTTTTATTACAAATGTAAATAAATATAAAAGAGTGAAATCAAATTGTCTACTAAATAAACCAATTTACATCGAAAACAAATATTCCCTGATTATGTAAAATCCGTATGAACGTTAGAAGAGGTGCAGTTTTTCCGGTTAGAAGAGGTGCAGTTTCTCAGGTATCACCTCATTACCCGTCCGTGTGGAAACATAGCAAAGATTCCGTTTCCGTTTGGTGTCCTGATAATTTATGTAATTTAAAACACCATAATTACTTTAAGACGTTTACAAGAATATTTTGTCTTCATGCTCTATTTTAAGTATGGTTTCACTAATACTTAAACATACATTTGCATAAAACATCCATATTTGTCCATGCCCATGTTGATTAGAGTATTAAAAACTTGAAAAGTATTAATTTTTGAAGGTACATTTAGAAAATTTGCGATTAAGTTGCCATTATTCGTGTGTTAACTCATGACAACCATGCGATTAGTTGCGATTAATCGTGAGTTGGCTCGTGGCGGTTGTGCGATTAATCGTGATTAAATGTTTTAATCGATTGATGGCCCTAATATTAATATGACATGAGGTCCAGTTACCAGCGTGGCACTAAAACAGGTAGCAGTAATGGCTACTTTTTTTTTTTTTTTTTTTTTTTTTTTTTACTAAAGTACATGTCAGAGCCCAAATGTCTTTACTTTAATTTCTGTAAAACGTGTAGTCGTACTTCAACTATTACCAGAGTCTTTTAAAACAAGAGTATTTGTTTATAAAGCACCTAACAACTACCAGGTAGAACCCGAGGTGCTGAATAAAGTGCAAATGCAATATGTATATTACAATAATAGTTAACATAAAAAGGTAAAATAATAAATAAAGTTCATATAAAAATAATGAAATTAATCAAAATCATAAAAGTAAATAATATAAGGATTACGGACACAAACGCAGGTGTGTGTGTACAATGTGTGTGTGTGGGTGTCTGTGTATGTAGTAGGGTGGATTTTGGTTTCTGTTCCCATTTTTTTAGAGCTGAATGAAAAATTCTGCTTATTTTAAGGAGAACTTACAGTGACATTTAAGATTTCATTATAGAGAAGCGGGGTGTGTCCTCTGAGAAGTTCATGCTCTAAAGAAAAATCATATGACACTGTGCATGTTAATAGCATGTTTATTTAATGTATTTTGGTAAAATCGTGTTCTTATTACAGAATTAGGAAATGGTTCCAAAAACATATATCCAAAATATTATATTCTATTTCATATGAATAGAATTATTTCTTATAGTGGATTTATTGTTGATGCATAACGTTACGCTTCCAAGTGCACTTCTTTTATTGTGATGAAAACCCAGTAAATTGTCTCTAACATGCTGGTTAATGGTAAGAACTCAAGCATAACCAAGGCTGCATGAGTTTAAACAGATGATATGTTTTTATGAATTGCATTGAAAGAATTTGTAGGAAAAATTAAATATTAATGAAAATATAAAAAAAATTAAATACATTTAATAAATGTTATATTCATAAATAAGTTAAATTAATGATTAAAATTAATTAGTTTTCAGTCAAGTGGCTTTTAATGTCATTTTAACCATGCATAATGCTATACAGCTTAATCATACATAAAACAGCACAGAACAGCATGAGACTACTCACAGCTAACTAAACTGAGCCGGCCTGTACATATGGTACATGTATATACAGTATTTCCCTAAGTACATACATTTATTTCCCTATTTAGGGACCAGTTTTTAATTTATTTATAGAAAAAATTAAATAAAAATAAGCAACAATGAGACAGGATGTAAAGACAAGTGGTGGCACAGTAGATAAGCTGTTGGACTGGGTTCAAATAGGTCATGGGTTGCAAATGCCTTACATGGTATAAATATTATGAATTGAATGTGTCTTTTTTTGGTTTCATTTCATTGACAGATTCTTGAGTCTTTTAACATCACAAGAAAAAAAAGCTCAGTGGAAATCCTTTAGCTTGTCAAGATTTCATCTGTAAGGCTGAATGAATAATTATTCATCATTAATTATTGTTATTACTACAAACTACTAGATTTTAGGTCTGGATTTGTGACTTACTGGCAGAGATTTTTCCATCTGAATGAACTCTCCACCTGAGGTTTCCTGTCTTGACTGCGCTACCGAAAAATAACATAACACCTTGTTGTAGAAGCTTTAAAAATACATCAGAACGAATGAACTATGACGCTTTCCGTTTTCATATTTTGTGGCCTGACTCGCATATGAGCCAAAATACTGGTGATGTTTATGGGAACATTTTTTAACTACGCTCCATCAGTTCCGCTGTCTGTTTGCTTGACTGAGTCTGTGTATGAGAGTGTGTGTGTGTGTGCGCATGTGCATGTGTTTACAAGCAGTGCATAAATACACCATACATAGACATGTTCTAGTCTGTGGACCTATTGATGTTTTTTTTTTTGGGGGGGGGGGGGGGGGGTTTGTACTGATGATGAAAACATCACACATATAAAGTATATGTGTGATATACATTATAGTAAAAAGTACATATACTGTATACTGTATAGTAAAAATGCTATGTAAAGTATATGTGTAATACGTGTATATGTGTAAAACTCATAACAACGTTTTACAAACATGGTGAGCATCTCAGAACACACAACACCTTTAGCCTTGTGGAGGATGGGATAGAAAATTGGCACAATATACAGTATGGGGTTTCCTTTTTCTGCCTTTCGAGAGCAAGAATAATAAAAAGCTTTTATACTGGATTGTATATTTAAAGAAGTAGTTTACATTCTTACATCTTTTCTTTTTTCACTGCATTAGTACAGTGAATCTCCCAGCCTGTCAGACAGTATCACACTTTAAACCAAGAGCATTCCAGCATGGCTCACAGGGGAATTCTTTTTCTTCCTGCATTGTGTTGTGAAAAAGCCTGTGAAACATGTTTGGTTGGTTAAGCAGCTGCGTGTGCGGGGAGAAAAAAATAAACAGGGCTATTACGAAGCTCTAAAATGCATTTCTGACATGTATTCTAATTACCTACATCAACGACCTGTCAGCCTTTATGTAAAAGGTCACACCTAGTGCAGAGCCACCAGTCAGTGTCCGGCCCCGGATTAGAGAGCGTGACTGTTTCCCTGTTTCCCCTCCCACTTATGTGATTCTGAGAGCCTCATGGTGAAGCATTGGGAGGAAGTGGCTACAGCATGGAGCTTAGCTCAGTGGGAGGGCTTTGTGTGTAGGGGGGTGTATGTGTATGTAGTCATGCTGGTCTGATGCTGCGCTGGTGTGTGTGTACAAGTGCAGCGGTGTGTCTCAGGGCCATGTACCGTCGCTCGCCCTGTTACAAGGGCAGGATTTACTTTGACTTTAGTGAAGAGGTGGTAAAGAGGCTGCACGCCTCCACCTTCAGGTCAGAATACTTTCCTTTCTTACACTTTTCTCATACTTGATCTCTTGCTTTCTGTCTTTGTTTGTCTCTCACTTTCACACTCCATGTCTTCTGTTGTGCATTAGGCTGTTCTGCATGTTTGTCTGTCATGCGTCTGAGTGTCACAGCACATAAGTTAAAGTCTCACAAACGAAACTAGGCCAACCCATGCACAAGTGGAGCAAGAGGACTCTTTACAACCCATCCGCATTTACTTCTTTACCTCTCTCCCTCTCCTAATCTATCTGTATTCTATGTAATCGTAAGCCGGTGTCTAATCTGCAGAATAGATTTTTGAGTCAGCCGTCAATCCAGTGTGGGAACACAGCTGCAGCGCAATTCATTCCCGTACGTCACACTTCAGTTTCAGTTCAAAAACAAACCCGAGTTTCACAAACATGACAGGGAGTGTGTAGCACACCTGTGACTTCTGTTTTTTTTTTTTTTATTGCAGCCTTAGCTGTGTGCCTAAAATCATCAATCAAAACAAGGTCATGGGGTTAAAAGAGATTAGGTTTTGCCCTTAATGGAAGACGAGATTGTTTGTCAGCTGCATGTGTATGAGTGTTTAGCTTGTGATGTCATTTACATTAGCAATATCTACTGTGGCGATTGTCATATTTTGAATCATAAGAAACAACACGTATCTTGTGTGCAGAGCGGAAATACACTCTGCTAGGGTCAATATGGCAGCACAAATCTCACACACACACACACACACACACACACACACACACACACACACACACACACACACACAAATGCACACATTTATTTTATACTTGGATTAAAGACAAACCAGAATCTTTTAAACAGCAGTAGAAGTAAATGAAAATGAAATTGATTGAATTAAAATAGAATTTAAATGTAATTACATTTTAATGTAATTTAAATGAATTAAATTAAATGTATGCCTTATACTAGACATTGGGATATGTCTTATGTAGGTAGTATAAATATGCAACCATAATGTGATGTATTGGTATAAAAAAAAATTGTGTGTGTTTGTGTGTGTGCATACATGTACATTGTGTGCATACATATGCTGTACATTGATCTCACAATCCTTTGCTGTTTAGTCTTTGTGTAACATTCTCACTTAAAACAGCAGCATTTATAAAGTAATGCACATTTTGAAACAAAAAATGAAGGGTTCCACCACACAGACAAGCCAGAAACCCCTTCTAGATTGTAACGTTTGCTCTAAGAGTAGAGCTTTGACTCTGATTATTAAAAGTATTTCCTTTGGCTCTGCTTCTCAGCTCACATCACATCAGAGTGCATACATTACATTATATAGTTTAATAGTGGTGTTAAATTCTCACTTCTCCCCGTTCAGAAGGAGTTCATTCATTTACTGTAGCAGCACCTCAGATAATAGTGCTGGCTGCAAGACAAATAGATTTACTATGTATTAATGGGAACATTATAACTCTAAAACATTTACAATTTCTATTATAATCATTAAGGATTTGTGCTGCATGGTAAATGTGTAAATGGACGATTATCATCTGTATGGAAAAAAGGAAAGTTGCTTAATACTTGTCACATGTACTTTACAGCACAGTAAAATTATTTCTACACATATCCCAGTGATGTGAGGAAGCTGGGGTCAGAGCACAGGGTAAGCCATGATATAGTGCCCCTGGAGGGTTAAGAGCCTTGCTCTAGGACCCCAAGACTGGCAGCTTGGTGATATCGGGGGTTGAACCCCCAACCTTATGATCAGTAATCACTGAGCTACCACCTCCTTTGTTTTTGCATATTCCAGCTTTTCAGGAGGTTCTGGTTAGAGCGCAGGGTCAACCATGGTACGGTGCCTACAGAGCTGATAGGGTTAAGTGCCTTGCTCAAGTGACCAAAAGTCCTGACCTTATGTTCAGTAACCCAGAACCTTAACTATTAAACCACCACTGCCCTGGTGTTGCTTTGTATAATATAAGGAGAGATTTTTAGCTGTATTTGAAAAGTATGCTTAGTCAGCGATGAAGCTTTATGTTTCGGTATTTTGACAAGAGAACGTCTTCAGGCTGGATATTGTTGCTCTTCAACCCGAAGCTGTGTGTGAGTGTTTATATGTATTATTATTAACGTCAGAGAGATAAAACAAAAGTATGAATACAGCACTAAGATAAACATTTGATTACTGGAACTAACTTGTTTTGTTAATATTCAACAAAGTGAAACATAACCATATAAGAATAGAATGTACTGTGCATATTGCTGTAGTGTAAAAGGAATAAAGCATTCCATGGCATGCTGTTTTAGGAAAAGAATCTACTTTGTGGTCTCACAACACCCTCTTGTTGGTAGTTGTGTTTTACTGTATATTAGCCGCTTTCCATGTAATACAATGCAGTTGGGAATGTAGACGGTTAATCCTATAAGTGTAACCATGGATACTATTATAATGCTATCTCGGATGTTAGCATAATGAGCTTTTTATGCTTATGATCTTTTCTCTATGTATTTGCAGTGTGTGTGTGTGTGTGTGTGTGTGTGTGTGTGTGTGTGTGTGTGTGTGTGTGTGCACGTACGTAGTATCTGTGCATACATATATACATACGCACGATGTGTTTGCGCTTATAATGCTGCATTGTTTAGTGAAGGTCTCTATTGAAACATTTACATTTATGGCATTTGGCAGACAACCTTTTCCAGAGCGACTTACAACTGAGCAGGGGAGGGTTAAGGGCCTTGCTCAGGGGCCCAGCACTTGCAGCTTGGTGGTGGTGGGATTTGAACTTGGATGTTGGGATGTTAAAACAACATGCCGACAAATAGAATATCAGTTCTTAGTGGTGGTCCAGGTCTAGAACACACATTTGGTTTGAGATAGAAACCGGTTTATCTTCAGGTCTGCTGCTATATGTAGTGCTCTATTGTGCTTCATGTGTCCTTCATAATTGTCTGATAGAGTGTAAATATTTTAGAGGCATGTCTGCTTACAGTGTTGATTTAAGACACTTTTTCACATTTTGACCATATGGGCTGTTTGATAAGCTTGTTGGGGAGCGCACATGACAGCATGTGTTAGACATTTTTGATTGTTTACATGCTATGTTGATGTACAGCACATAACCATATTTTGCTTATTTTCTTCACTTTCATTATACTTCAGCACATTTTTATGAATCGGCAAATAGTCAAATGGCAAATAGTGGTGTAATTCAGTGGAGGAGTAAAACATGTGCACCTAAACCCATACACACAGCTACTCCTACCACACGCACGCGCACACACACACACACACACACACACACACACACACACACACACACACACACACACACACAGAGTACCCAGACTAGTGCCATTCAGGGAGCTCTGCAGACTAAGGTATGTCATACAAAAAGCATTACACTGTTTCATAATAAGTGAAATCATTTGCCCCATGCTGTAACTTCATGCCATTTAAAGCAAAGCTCACAGCACTTCTTTCCTGGGCCACATTTGTAAAATGCTTCTCTCTCTCTCTCTCTCTCTCTCTCTCTCTCTCTCTCTCTCTCTCTCTCTCTCTCTCTCTCTCTCTCTCTCTCTCTTTCTCTCTCTCTCTTTTCTATCTTTCTGGTTTCTCTTTTAATGGGTCATTTCCCACAGATGTACAAATGCTTCGCTCTGGCTAAGAAAGTCCCCATCTTCCCCAAAGTCATGTGTCAAACCTGCAAACGTCATAAAATGGTATTGACCAGTTCTCCAAACGGCTTAATCTGCTCCACAAGACTGTATGTTTAATAAATAGATTGTCGCTTTGTTTAATAGTTATCTTTTTCTTTTTTTTTTTTTTTTGCCCTTATTGAAATCTGTTGTGACACTTTAATCTCTTATAAAAGCTATTAAGCTTCACCTGTTTAGCAATGTGGAATAATGAAAAATTCGAAAGCTTAAATATAATACAGCAAGCAACAAGTTGTAATTATAAAGTGATTTTGCAACACATTTTGCCTGCACTGTTTAGTTTTAGGTCATTCCCCTCCAACAGCTGAGGCTCCTTATCTGCGAGTGTAAAAGCTGACATGTCCTTCCTCAGCTACTGTATCTTTTCCCAGCTGTACTTGCAACGTCATAAAGCATTGAGCTGGTCTCCACTATTCTGTAAACATAAACTAGTAGGGACACCTGTGATTGGTTAGTCTCACTCTGACTGACAGGATAGAGAATGTGGACATCCGTTTCAGGACTGAAGATGTTGTCTCAGGCTCCCGGCTATGCATAATTGTTTAAACGGCATAAGCTGTAATTCTTTGCTGTTTAAAGCAGGGTTTACTGGCGCTAATTGTCATAGGTCAAAGCGCATGTGTTAAAAGTGTAAACACTAGTTGCAATTTCCTTGTTTTTACCTAATTTTAAATTAATTAACAATTTAGATATTTTTGGAAAGAAGACACTTTGAGCTTTACTGTCGATTATTAAAAGTTGATATTGCCCAAAAAGACAAGTTATAGATGGATGAAGTGTCTTCAATATACATTTCCCTCATTTAATCAGTCCTGGAGCAATCCAGAGTTCAGAGCCACATGTCTCATGAATTGATATCTCAAATATGATGAAGATGTCATGAAAAACGACAAACATTTATCTGAGACTATGTCTGATCCATTTCTCCCTCCCCCTGTTTGAGAGCCACCCGCTAGTCTCAGATGTCAGACTTTTTGTTTACTACTAACCCATGGCTGAAAATGAACTTCTAACTGCTGGGTTTATGGCAAAAACTGTCTAAGATTTTCTGGTTGGGCTGTAAGTAGTTATAAATGTGTGATATAGCCAAAAAGAAAACTGATATAACAGGATTAGCTCAATACATGGCAATTCATAAGCATGATTCAAGCAGGTACCTGTACCTACCACATTCACTGATGTTCACTGATGTTAATTTTGGCATTAACCTACTTAACAACAGAGCCCTTTTTTCCATTAACTTTTAAAGCAATGTTTTACCAGCTGTGCCTTTAATACTGGAGTAATATGTATATAGGTTTTCACACACACACATTTTCAGAACAATTCATAAGAATCTCTCATGACTTTCCTGGCTAGTTACCTAGAACAAAAATGGGTTGTAGACAGGATACTTACTCAGAACACATTCCTGTACGCTTCTTGTGCAAGTTATTGGAAGACGGTATTGTTATGTGTTTCAGTGCAGAAGGTGGCTTTTTTAAGGGATGGAAAGTTATTGACCTTTTGTTTCCTACACGCATGTCCTGATAATATCATTTAGCAGCATCTCTTATTTTAGCATCTGTTCAGTCATACCATTGTATCAGCTTTTACTGTCTGATGAAAATGATAGAAGACTAGGAAACAAAAGTAATTTGTTTGCTGTGTGTGTGTGTGTGTGTGTGTGTGTGTGTGTGTGTGTGTGTGTGTGTGTGTGTGTGTGTGTGTGTGTGCGTGCGTGCGTGCGTGCCTGCAACACATAATTTAACCATGTATTAATAGTTTTTTAAGCCTTGTTATAAGAGTTAAACTGAAATTTTACACTCATATGTCCAAATGCAATTCAAGATAGTAGTCTGTAAAGCTGAGAATAACAGGTTTTTGATTGCTTTTAGCACCTCCTTGTTTATACTGGGCACATTTTCTAAAATACTGTAGAATTATCATTTTGAGGCATCATATAAATCAACACCGCTTCAAACATTGTCATCAGAAAACTTGCCAAAAAAACGGGGTTCCACAAGTGCTGTATAGGCTTCTGTGCTGTAAAGGTGCTGTATAGGCTTCTGTGAATTACACCAGAAAACAAAAATAACCCATTCATTAATCATAATTATTTAAAAGAAAGTGTGAGAAATAACCTGTTAGTTAGTTTTCAAAAGATATTCCTAAAACAGAACAAATTATGTTGCATTGGTTTAAAAGAAAGTCTTGTGGCAACTCATTAAATACTTCATTGTACCATCGGGGGGGGGGGGGGGGGGTGCTATTTTCTGCTATTAAAATTGCCAATAAATCTTTTACAACTGTATATTACGTATAGTATTGTGTAGCAGAGTAATTTGTTCATTAAAAATATTCTACTGTTCCATTGTTTTCAATAGTTCCTTCTATTGTTATCTGTTTACGACAGTGATAAGAATATAAGTTTTAGTATTAACTTTTGTAATACTAATGCAATATGTAATATATCTGCGTAATAATGAAACTGTCGTTGCCTTTATTTTAAGAAGTTGCATTATTGTCATGGGAGCTTGGCATATCGGATAGACAAGGTCATGACTGCTAGTTCCTTATATCTGTTTTCAAGCCTGTTGTCATCTGGGGGTGTAGAGGGACTCAGAAAACAGGACATCCCATGAGATTGATTTTCCCCAGGGTGAAAAGAGTAGGCGTCACTTCTTTAAAAGAGTTTATTTCATCAGATCAAAAAGATCTCACACTCCGTGTACAGAACGTAAGACGAAGGACAGATGGTCATTAGTTCTTCCAGTTAGCCAAAGATTACTAAAGCTTTTTGACGTATCGTATTGACAAATCTGAAATAAGATCATTAAACGATTTCCTGCTATCGTAATATGCTACAGCAAGGTTTGGTTTTGTACAGGATAACGGTATATGGTTTAACATGGTGCATATTTGTACAACACTGTATATGGCTGCATTGTGTGGTGCAGTGCCATACATTATACAAAAGTATGGGACAGAATGGTAGATATGTGACCATATGGTATAGTACAAGTATGGTACAATACATTAAGCTATGGTAATACAGTATTATACAAAAAATTGAGAATGGTGTAGGGGATAGAGAATGGCATAGTAAAGTACACAATAGCATGATACAATGCAGTATGGTATAATACAATTCTGAATGGTACAGTTAAGATTTTTTATTTCACTATTCCAGCTGGGATAAATGGGTTTACAGAAGAAACATATTATGTTGCTTTTCAAGAAATCTGCAGGAAACTGGGTAATGATTTTGTTTCAGATACACTGTCAATACAGCACAGAAAGCTTTAGGAACCTTTGGCTAGCCTGATGAGGTAAAGACCAGACAAATGTCCTACATACTCAGAGTGTGAAATCTTTGTGACAGGATGAAATCAAGTTTCACTGAAGGAGCATGGCGCCCATGCCTTTCACCCTAGGGAAAATCATTCACATGGAAGGCAATGAAAGGTTATTATAATAGCAAATAAATCTGAATTAAGATGTTCATCAAGCACATACTCAACCATTCTGTATCATATAATTCTATACTGCACCATACTATACCATAACCATATCATATACAATACCATACCAGACTAAACTGCATTTTATTTTATACCTTAATGCACCATATTACACTTTGCCGTTTCATATAATATACCATACTTTACCATGCTACACCATGCCATATCATATAATATACCATACTTCACCATTCCATATCAGATACTATATTATTCTGCACCATACTATACCATTCTGTATCATAAACCATATTAAATCATACTGTAATTTATACTCTTCCATACTGCACTGTACTACATAATTTTGTATCATATACTATAACATACCGCACTATGCTGTATCATACCCTATTGCACCATTTTACACTATGGAGAATTGTTTTTCAGTACAATGCAATGCTTTACCATACTATGCACAACGTGACTCTATTATACTTTACCCTACTTTTTAATGTTGCACTTTTGTACTATTCACTGTTATGTATTAAATATGATATGGACATTTTCCAGTGATATTCAGAACCACTGCATTTTTGGTTGTGACTATCAGGAAGGACGGATGACAATAGTGGGATGTTGCTACATTGTAAGCAGAATAATGAAGTGTGTGAGCTTAGTCGACACAAGAACTCTGTCAAACCACAAAGCTCACTCCGATGTAGTGGTCACTAAGTGAGTCATGTGACTCAGTATCAGGAGATATCATTATCACAGGCTTCAGTGTGTGTATGTGTGTTTGTCTTTGTACTTTTAGTAGACCTTTACCTTCTGTAAAGGTCAGTTCTCTGTAAGAACTTAGCGTGAGAGCAAAAGGTTGGTTTTAATCAGCTGGGACGAAGTGGTACATACTACAATTACAACAATGTGCTTGTTGGAAATGAACCTAATATTTTAGAATATTTAATAAAACAAACTTGTGATGCGTACACAGATACCAAAAGCATACTCTAATATGCAGTTCCAAGTTTAATTTGCATTTGTGAAACTGTAAGTAGAAGATAAACATAGCTCTTCAGCTTGTCTATAACATGGCTGTCTCTCTCTTACTTTGTGGCTTTAAGGGCTGTCAAAAGCCATCAGTACACATGCTTTGAAACAACCAAGAGCCACAAGGACACTAAAACTCAGACCTCTCAAAAGGGAATGTCTTATACTATCAGTCTTCAGCAAACACTGAGATAAAGCCCACATTTTAACAGTGTTTGTTTGAGTTAAGCTTGATGTGCTTCCAGTGCCGGTCGTCTCGTTTGAAGTGGGCCATGGCCATCTCCTCCTCACTTCCTGAGGACAAGGATGCGTCTTGCTTCCTCCCTTACTTACCGGGAAGCTCTGAGACTTTCCAAAACCATGCTGTCTTATGGGACCACTTGTCCAAACTTCACATCCCACTACTTTTTTCCAGACAGTGAACTGTAGCTTGCTATCTTATATAAACATCTGAGATGCATAGAGTCTGCTATAAATGGACATCTCTGAATATGTGTAGAACTTATTATGCATGCACTGCTAATTAAAGTTTGGGGGGGAAAAAATTAAAGGTTTAGATTTTTTTTTAATAAGGCTTTTGATTGGCATTAGATGAATATTTTTTTTTACTTATTTTATTTTGTTTACTTTTTTTTAAATAAAAAGTTATGCAACTTTACCCCAAAAAGTTAGAGCTTTTAAACACTACATGTTTCAAAATAGGTTACTATAGTTTTGTCGAATTTGACTATTTCCTCTAATTGGCACTATTTTTTAAGGTCAGTAAAACTGCTGGAGCAGCAGGTACCATTGCTACTTCACAGCTCCATGGTCCCCAGTGTTATCCCCCGTTTCTGAGTTCAGGTTACTGACCTTATGTTCTCCTTATGTCCATGTGGGTTTTCTCCGACCTGCCAAAAACATGCTGATAGGTGTTTTGTATTCGTGTTTAGACTCGTAAAGATCTTTTTTTTCCCCAGTGTTTTTAGTAGTCTTGCTGTGAATGTTTGTGAACTGAGCCACTCATGCAGATTGTCTGCTTTGTTTGCTGTTGCAGTTTCGATGTGGAGAATGGGCCGTCTGCAGGATGCAGTCCTCTGGATCCACAGGCCTCCCCTGGCTCAGGGCTTATCCTGCACCCCAACTTCTCCCAAACCGGACACAACCAGCGGCGAGAGTCCTTCCTCTACCGGTCAGACAGCGACTACGATCTCTCGCCCAAATCCATGTCCCGCAACTCCTCTGTCGCCTCAGAGCTGTAAGTTATAATAATAATAAAAATAATAATAATGTTAATAATAAAAGAAACTATAATCTATTACTCAGTAACCTGCAAAGAAGCATAAATAAAGTACTTGACAGTATTTTGATTACTTTTAGTTAATATATTATACAAAATGTTTTCAAATACATTGCTGGATTGAACTTTAAGTGAGAAAAAATAGATATATTTTGTAATGGCTCGAAAAATATATATTGTTAATTTCAATTCATTTTACTTGTATAAAAGGAGATTGTCAAAGCAACTGTAGAGAACAATATTACTACAGGATTTACACTGACCAGGTATAACTTTATTTTTAGCGATCAGGCATAACATTATGACCACCTGCCTAATATTGTGTTGGTCCCCTTTTGCTGCCAAAACATTTCTAAACCGTCGAGCATTACCAGCCTCAACTTCTTTAGCAATTTGAGCTACAGGAGCATGTCACTTAGATCGGACCACACGGGTCAGCCTTCACTCCCCACATCAATGAGCTTTGACCGCCCATGACCCTGTCGCCGGTTCACCACTGTTCCTTCCTTGGACCACTTTTGATAGATTCTGACCACTGCAGACCAGGAACTGGAGCTGCAGTTTTGGAGATGCTCTAACCCAGTTGTCCACACATCACAATTTAGCTCTTGTCAAACTCACTCAAATCCTTACATTTGCCCATTTTTCCTGCTTCTAACACATAAACTTTAAGACAAAAATTTTTTTTTACTGCCTAATATATCCCACTCACTAACAAGTGCAACGATGAAGAGATAATCAGTGTTATTCACTTCACCTGTCATGATGTTATAATATTATGCCTGGCCAGTGTGTATTTTACATTTATAGATTTTTTAATAAGCCGGAGGTGATGGTAGCAAGGAAAACCTCTCTAAAAGTTTTTGAGGAAGAAACTTTGAGAGTAACCAGACTCAAAAGGGAACCTGCCCTCATCTGGTTGTCTCCAAATATTGCGGTTATTAATAATTCCCTTTTATAACTGCATTTTTATTGGTCAAAAAGTACAATTGTGTAACCAGGAATTTAATTATATTAAACATTGTCTGTTTATTTAAAGTTATCAACTGTTTATTGATGGAGACTCGTGTACAAAGTAGTAATATCTTGTAATCTTGTGCATGTTTAGGCTGTCCATGTAGTCCTATCCGAAGCAACAGCAAGAATGGAAATATAATGCTGCATTTGCCAAACCATTTGGCTTATGTTTCTAATTACATCAATAAATCAAATATATGCTGGAACCATTTGAAAGCGTATGGAATGTTTCCAAAGGCATTTTAGGCTTATGGATAGCCTGCTGTGATATCTAGGCAAAACATTCAGCATAATGATAAGGCACAACAGCCTTTCAGCGATGTGTTTAAGAAGTGCATAAAACTTACAGAAGCTTGAATTAGGCTGAATTAGGGGAAGGAATTGTGGGCAGGCTGCAGCATGAACCAGCAGCATTTCCTCTGATGGCCTCAACTGGCACTGACTGCCTGCCATTACGTAAGGTACATTTCCCCTCTGACGTACTTTGACAGAATATTTTGGAACCCAGGGATTAAGGCGATTAGTGTGCAGTTTCACACTTTTTCCAGCAATTTGCAAATCGTCAAAGTAGTGAGTCGTCGACATCCTGTTTTTTAAGCCAATAACTCTACAGCGAAACTCTGTCATTCCTCAAACCTTGCTATAATGACTTGTCCATTATTTCTTCATGTGGTTTCGTTTTGATAACATTTTAATTGAAAACTAAGTTATCATATCCTGTTTTGCTTTTAGGCATGGGGATGACCTAATTGTCACGCCTTTCGCTCAGGTAAACACGACTTCGCGTTACTCTGTCGTCATTTATTTGATTGCTCAGCAGTAGACGGGGGCTGTTCTTGTTTACTTTGGCGCATTAATATTTAATTTTGTGCCATTAAACATATTTATTTGAATACTCACCCTGTCTGTGTCTAGGTTCTGGCTAGCCTTCGAAGTGTCAGAAACAATTTCACCGTGCTGACTAATGTACAGTGTACATCAAACAAGTAAGTATTTTTTTTCAAGATGTAAATGCACGTTTATATAAAATTAAATAAAAAGGTGAAAAAACATGTTATATGTACTATTTTTTTTTTTATTCTGGTCAAGTCTATATATTTTTTTACACTTGAGCTATAATAAAATGCCACCAGCTTTTTTTTGTTTTTAGCAAAGTTTTAACCAATTGAATCCTTATTTATTTGTTTGTCTCTTTATGAAGATACAAACAGAAAAATACATATATACATACATATGTATGTATGTATATAAAGAGATTTTCAGAACAAAATGACTTTTAGACCTCTTTTTTGTGTGCCCTCTTGCAATGAGCACATTGTTTTTAGTGATATTGTGTGCACTAGAACGTATAATTCTGTACTTCTTGTGCAATACGCCATTTATTGATTTCACTTTTCACATTGGGTATAAAAGTCATACTTCTGTGGTAAATTACATGAGGGAACAATTCCTACAGGGATGATGGTTATTCCTCATGAACCTACAGAAGCTATTGGTCAATAAAAGCCTCTTGACTTGACTTGGTCATTTCCCAGGCTGCAGTGTGCTTGATGAAGCACAAGAGGGCAGTATGAGCCCAGCGTAAAGCAATATCACTCAGCAATAAAGTGCACTGACCCCCATCTGATAATTTCCTCATCCTACTTTCCACTTAGCACTTGACCACTTTAAAGACGTTAATCGCCCGCTCAGGCCTTTTCCACGTGTGCGTCGTTTTCACTCTCCGCACCACTTTTTTCCACCTGGCGTCTGAGAGCTGGAGATTCCTCACTTTTATTGAGCCCAGGGATTATTTTTCCCCTTCACTTACCACAAGCTACGTCAAACCAATTAAGATGTTCTGTCAGAGGCGTTTGTTGGGTTCCGATCAAGTCTGTCACGTCCCGAGTCAGACAGATGGAGATTGAATCAATCTCACAGTCTGACTGGAAATATATTCAGGAAGATCAATCCTGTCTGAGAATAACTATAAAGATCTAGAGCGTAGTCGTATGTGCAAGACGTGATTTACTGCATTACATATTACACTTTATTTTCTATTTTCCTTTTAATAACTTTTGAAGGATAAGGTCACATTGCCCTGATAGCATTACACACAGAGGCGCACAAATGAATGTGGTAGATTTATATATCCTGTGAAATATAATAAACATGCTCAAGCCCATTATTATATGCACCCTTCTTTTCCATTTAGGAGATCACCAGCTACCACGCAGCCCTCCCTCACCAGAGTCTGTCTGTCTGGTAAGCTATCACACTTCATTATATTGCGAATGTGTAAAAGTCTGATTACTATTTCATGTGCTGACACATTAGAAATTTTGGCTGACTCGCTGTTTGAAAAAAAAATCCAATTTATCTAATCATTCATATAAACTGTGGGACGAATAAAGGTATATCTTATCTTATCCTATCTTATCTTGTCTTATCTTATTTTATCTTAAATATGAAGATTGTTTATGGAAGCAGGCATCTGACTGGACATTTTTCGTACTTTGTGATCTTTCTGATGCAGCGTGCTTATATGTGTGTGTGTGTGCGTGTGTGTGTCCGTGTCTGTGTGTCTGTGTGTCTGTGTGTCTGTGTGTCTGTGTGTCTGTGTGTGAGGGAAAATAAGAGATGAATGAAATGTAAGAGGAAGTAAAGAGCCATAAAGAACATTTCCAAAGAAGTCCATCCCACATCATTAGATTGGATTTAGCTAGTATAGCTAGTACAAACAGCATTCAATTTGAGCATCTAATAACCAGCAATGGTAGCAGAGTTCAACGTGAAAAGAAGGCGAATATAAATCCATCAGTATCATTTATGAACAAATGGCCCCTTATGTGGAGTACAGTTTTTTAAATGCAAATTTTGTCACATGCATAACCATAAACATTGACATGTAGTGAAATTTGTTGTTGTTTTTTTTAACATAAATAAGCCGCACATGTCTATAAGCCGCAGGTGTCTACACTGAAACTAATGTACTTTACACAGGCTTTAACGAAAGACAGTGTCTGTTACACGGTGTAACGGGTGAAATATTTTGTGCTTCCTTTAGGAGCCTCCCCCACATTTTTCCGGTATAACTGCATGTGTGCAAGACCGAAGAATATGTCCTTATTATTTTCTGATGCTCATTTCTAAGTTTCTTTGACTAATCCGTAACGCTGTGGCCAAGAAAAATAAAAAAGCACGAGTTTTGGAAACCTGTCTGTGCTTATATGATTTCTGTTGCAACTGGAGTTAGCGAGCTCTCCCTTCACCCAGACTCAACGCGTTACAACAGCTTGTATCTAAACAGTAGCCTACCAAGAAATTCATTGTTCACTGTCTTCCTCCTTCCTTTCACAACAATTTATCTGGGGAGTTAATCTTTTGGCATCGTCGTGCAGCACAGAACACAGGTGGGGTGCGTTTTTTTCGTTTCCGTTCGGAAATTTCATTGGTCTAATGTTATGGGGTTCAGTTTTTTGGCTTGAAGTTTGTGAAACCGGGAAAAACCCAGGAAAAATTCATGAATAAACCGCTTTGTTAATAATTTGGTAATTATTTAGGTATTAGGTCATTTTTACTCTGCCACAGTGTGAGGATTGTATTTCATTCACAGTACAACAAAACAACTGGGTCAGGAATGTCTTTCAAAGTGCATGGGAGTGGCATTAAAAACATCTTAATCACGTCTCTGCACTTCATGCAAAATACTCAGTAAAGGAACACATGTATAGTACGGGTGTAAAGGTACACGTATTTGTACATAAATTTTTCGGTACAGAGAGTTCAGTTCAGTACACGTGTACCAAATGCAATACTTTTTATGTGCGTAACACAGTTCAAAACTGAATTTTCTGAGGAATGTATAAAGTGGTGGGCCGCAAGTTTGTTTAGAATCTGCCTCACACTTTAAATGCTTTAAAAAATATTTTAATAAACTTGAGAACATACACAACAATGCCAGGGGTATGAAAAAAAAAATAAAAAATTTTCTCGTTGGCTATTCACTCTGTACCAGAAATACGATTTGTTTTACGCATGCGTGAAAACGCTAAAGAATCAATGTTGATAGCATTAGCCGCTAACCAGGAAGTGGAGAGGAGAAAATTCTGACAATTCCACATATCAAGGGAGTGAATGACTAAATGAATGAAGGATGAAAGTAATTTACACATTTATTACAGTATGCTGAAATAAGGGGAACAGTTAAGTAAAACATATATTTATAAAATTTAATATTAAATGTAAAACATACACACAAACACACACACTTGCATATTACCCAAATGGGGTCTAACAAATTAACAACTAACAAGTCTAACAACTATTTAATTAAATGTTTCTATTTATTTACATTTATTTAATCAATTTATGTTATGGCAATTTAATTGATACTCAATTTAATAATTGTAATAAAAACAGTGTATGCATTCATTTTATTTATTCTATTTTATTTTTATAAAGTATTAATTATTATATATATTATTTCATATTTTATTTTACCAAGCAGGCATTTCATTTGAAATAAAAAAAAGCAAATGTTCAAATAATGAAGTTAATAATAAACTGCTTTAATAAAAAATTACAAGCAATTATATGTTTTGCGTGACTTAAAAAACGTGGTACGTACCAAACCGTGAATATTGTGTACTGTTACACCCCTAGTGTACCGTATTTTTCGGACTATAAGCCCTTACTTTTTTCCCACGTTTTGAACCCCACGGCCTAAACAACGAAGCGGCTAATTTATGAATTTTTCCTGGGTTTTTCCAGGTTTCAGAAACTTCAACCCAAAAAACTGAACCCCATAACATTAGACCAATAAAATGTCCGAACGGAAACGAAAAAACGCACCTCACCTGTGTTCTGAGCTGCACGGCATCGGGAGAAAAAATGTTTTTTTAAAAGCACAACGATGACAAAAGATAAACTCCAGAGAGAAATAGTTGTGAAAGGAAGGAGTAGGACAGTGAACAATGACTTTCTTGGTAGGCTACTGTTTAGATACAAGCCGTTGTAACGCGTTGAGTCTGGGTGAAGGGAGAGCTCACTAACTCCAGTTGCAACAGAAATCATATAAGCACAGACAGGTTTCCAAAACCCGTGCTTTTTTATTATTCTTGGCAACAGCGTTACGGGTTAGGCAAAGAAACTGTGAAAAATAAAAAATAATGACATATTCCTCCGTCTCCACACATGCAGTAATACCGGAAAAGAATGCAGTGGCATGCTATTCCCAAAATACCGCTCTGCTCCTAAAGGAAGCGCAACATATTTCACCCGTTACACCGTGTGTAACGTGTCTTTCGTTAAAGCCTGTGTAAAGTACATTAGTGTAGACTTATAGACAGGTGCGGCTTATTTATGTTAAAAATAAAAATATTTGTAAAATTCAGTGGGTGCGGCTTATACAAGGGTGCGCTTTATAGTCCGGAAATTACGATATATAGAATATAAGCTTTTAGATTTCTATATGCTTTTTGAACATCATATTCTACATTTAGTCATCATTTACGGTTATAATAATCTCCACTTTTCTATGATGATGTTCTACTGGATCAAGGGCATTAGTAAACTCAGATACTGATGTAGTGTGAGAAGGCCTGGGGTGCAGTCCACGTTAACTTGTAAACCATAACCTTATAAAGCTCGCTTTGTGTATACGCGCATTGTCATGCTGGGACAGGTTTAAGTCTTTTATTTTAAGTGAAGGGACAATGTTTAACCATCTAAAGACATCCTGTGAGGTAATAGTTAGAGGAAGAACCACACATGGCTGGAAAAGTCAGGTGTCCCAATACTTGTAGTGTAGATATATACTTTTATCAAAATGGTTCATTTGATTCATCAAAACCCGCTTTATCTAGTTTAGCCAGATTTCTTAAGTGCCACAGCTGTGACTCGTCCATGCAGCCTCTATGTTTATAGAGGCATAATAATAAGCATAAAAACATCCGAGAGAATAAAAATAACAGTACAGAAAATCTTTTTTTTTTTCTTAATACCCCGATGGATTTGGCCAGTAACACTGTTTATGCTCTGTTTCACTTGGCTACGTGACTCTCTACATTGTTCCCAGCATCTTCTCTTTTACCATCATTCATCTCCAGGCTAGACTCTGGTGATTGAACCCGGTGAAACGCACACACACACACACACACACACACACACACACATAGAACATTACCTATTGTTGAGTCTAGTATGGGAGCAGTAGAAGCCCACAGGAAGTGGCAAGCACTTATTGCTGACATACTCATGGACATATATACACACACACACACACACACACACACACACACACACACACAGAGTACTATATTGCCCATACTTGACGTTGTTGAGTCTTGTTTCTGTTTATAGGCCTTGGGAGACTGGGGTGCAGCAAAGCACTGATGATGGTGTACGTGTGCACACACACACTCCTTACTGGATTTGACCCAATGCCAGCATAATTACAATAATATACTTTATAGATTTTACACCCTTATACACACTTTACAGTACACTATACACAAACACACCTGCTGAACCAGCCAAACAATACCATTATGGGGGGCTGTTTTGTCTGACTAGGAGGTCAGCACTTTGGTATAATGGCTGGGAAAATTCCATCAAATTCCCCTGCTTTGGCCTTGAGGGAGACATGGAGCGTCACACCAGAAATTCACAGATGTAAGCTGGTGTTTCTCTGAACATGAGCGTTTCTTTGAAACAGGAGGAACGCTGTAGTAGTTGAGAAATTTTCTTGGCTGCTCGGCTTGTTTTTTGGTGAAGTAATACTGGAAGGGATGTGTGCTTCTTGAGTAATGTAAAGCTTCCACGTTATACAACAATTCACACCGAGTGTGATTTTCAGGGTGTTTCAGTTTTGAAAATGCAAATCTTTAATGTCTTTTTGTTTTTTTGTTTTTTTTTAATTGGATTCGATGTAAAAGGAAACGATACTGTGAGATCGGTGCTGCTAACTTCCTCATACTACCATTTCAGAGGATTCATGAGTTCCTCTAATCTAGAGTCATTTACACAAGAACAAAGAGACAATCTCCGGTTAGAGACGGAGTAGAGAGGAGTATGAGTGAGCGAGGTGTGTAGTGTCAGTAGGAGGTGTTCCTGTCAGGTGCAGTGGGTTGTGATTGACGTCAGTCTGCAGAGTGCGGCTTTTGTTGACTTCCCCTCAGCCCAGGTGGACTGGTATACACTTCCTGAAGCCAGTCAGCCCTCATTAGTCTTACCATTATACAAACCCACAGTGACTAAGTTGCTTAGTGTGTTACATTGGTATTTACTTATTCATTTGTTTTTACACTGTGTTCAATTGCCATTAGCACACACTATTAAAAACTATGCCACATGTTTACACCACTGCATTGTGCAACAGTGAACCTGGACTTTTTTTGTTTTGTTTTTTTACTGGCAGGAGAATTTAAAAATTCTGAACAATGCAGTTGTGCTGGCAGACTGAAGTTGAGAATTTGAATCATAACCTAGAAATAGACAGACAGACAAATAGCTTTATTGATCACAAAATCTTTTTATCATATAAATTGCTAAATGGACAAAAGTTTGTGGACACCTTTCCATAAGATTCAATTTCACATGTAGCCCCCATTTGCTGCTATTATAACCTCCACTATTCTAGTAAGATGTTATTAAATGTCAGATACTTAAGTAGGTGAGGAGGCCTGGGGTGCAGACAGCATTCCAGTTCATCCCGAAGGTGATCATTAGGCTTGAGGTAAGAGCTCTATTACTCTTCTACTCACACCCATGTAAAGCATATTTTCATGGAGGTCGCTTTGTGCTCATACTGGAACAGATTTGGGTCTGCTATCCTACTCTGCAGCATGTAAAGACAATCGTGTGCATAAAACTTTGTGTTGACAGTCTGGTGAAGAACCACGTATGACTGTAAAAGTCAGGTGTCTCGATACGTTTATCCATATAATGTAGACCAGGGTCACCAACCAGGTAGCCCGCAAGAACCACATGAGTAGCCCGCAGGGCTTTTCTAAAAAGTAGCTGTTTCCTACATTTGTTAAATCATTGTTAATTATTGTGAGAAATCATTAACATGATCAGTGTCTTCACATAGATGAATAATAATTGATGAATAAGATGAATAATTCATTATTTATAATAACATATAATAAAAGGTAAATTGAGCAAATTTGTTATTTCAGATCAAACTGAAAACTGTGTGTATCAAACTGGTAGCCCTTCACATTAATCGGTACCCAAGAAGTAGCTCTCAGTTTCAAAAAGGTTGGTGACCCCTGATGTAGACTGTAAAAAACACATCATACAGAAGTCTTGGGCATTGAAAAAAGAGGACCTGGTGCTTTCCCAGTTTCTCTCGAACGAGCTGCAAAAGTAAAAAAGAGGCTTATGAGGAAACAGCTGTCTATAGCTGCTTTAGTGCTTCTCACAACAGGAACTGACTTGTTTCATGGACTCCCCACAACATAAAATATAACTATTAATGGAGAAAAGGTATGATGTGGCAGATGGTATCAGAGAAACAAAAACGATTTGGGATGTTGTAGCCATTGTTGATTATTTTTCTGCAACTGTACTCCTGTTGAGTTTTAGTTCTTACATGAAACTTAAACAACTTAAACACTATACACTTATTTTTTTTTTTATATATATATTCTGAAGCCAATGCTAAAACCTGATGACATTCCAAGGTCATGCAAGCTTCTTTTGCTCAGTTATGCTCACTGTGTCATTCAACATGTAGACACTTTTATGAAATCAGAAAAAAAAAATCAAAATATATATATTTTGTTATGTATTATTTTTGCTTATTTACACCTGTGCTCTCCATCTTACTTTCTTTTTCTTTTCTTTTTTTTCTTTTTTTTCTTTTTTTTTAAATAATGCTTTATGGCCCTGACAAAAACATCCTCTATATCCTCTGCAGACACAGTAACACTCTCAGGCTTTATGAGTCTCTGTGTATGCTGCGTGTTAGTGATGTAACTCTCCTCTATGGAGACAATGAAAATGATAGAACTTCTGACCTCCTGTCTGCTCCTAAACTGCTTCCTGCGTGTCACGCAAACAGGGTCAGAGGGCAGGAAGGAGAGCGCAGATTTTTCCTGTTTTTCCCTCACTGTTGGAATCCACCGGAACCCTGGAGGTGTTTTTCAGCATGTGTGTGTGTGTGCGTGCGTGTGAGCTTCTCTCACACCCCGAGCGATGACCCTACCTGTGAGTTAATGAGTGGGAAAATGTTGATTTTCATTTCTTTTCTTTTTTGGGCGAAAGATTGGCTGCTAGCATAGTTTTCACACACACACACACACACACACACACACACACACACACACACACACACACACACACACACAGGCACATATACAGTATTGATGCCATTTAAATACAGACTTGAGTCTAGGTCAGTTTATATCTTTTATCAGGACAAACTGTACTCTGAAGTGCTCTTAAATCCTGTCTTATCCATGGACACTCTGTGGTTGACCTTTTCAGGGCCATGTCAGAGCTGAGCCAGATGAAATACAAGAAGATTAACAAAATCTCCGGATTGATGAGATTTGAAAAAAGAAAGCAAATGATTGGTGCTTAGATTGCGTCATGTTTCGTGAGAATAATGCGTGCATGCTTATGTGAACAATACCTTCATATATTCTGGTGTGTATGCTGACATCATATGTTTATCTGAAATGTCCTGAAAGTGAGAGAGAATTAGTGAAGTTCCCCTGCAGCTCTTGTAATCAAGAACATTACAAGTACATATGACGCCACAACACTAACGTAAATGGAGCTACATTTAGTACATCATGCAGTCTTACTTCATAGGCATGATCTGAGTGTTAAGAATGAAGAAACGAGGTTGCCAGTACTTGAGAATTCGTTTCGGGCCACAGCGTTCTTCATACTTGTTTCCACGAACAAATACAAGAGCAATAAATTATTACACAGGTTACGGTCACTGCCAGAGCAATGTCGACACACACACACATTTTATAACCAAGCATTTGATTTATCATTTCTCCAACATTTGAACATCTGGGACTTTGAGAGTCAGTCTGAGATGCAGTATAGCCCAATCAGCACGTTGAGGAAGTATCTAGCCGTGGAGAATGCTGAAGTCCCTAACACAAGCCTTATGGGAAACAGTGATATGTGTTTCCTAGTGCAAGATAAAATGCCATGAAATGCGTTAATAGATGGCTTCTCTATTGAATTAATAAATCTTGATTGTTGTGTTTAAGCACTCCTTTCCTTTATTTCCTGTCACAGGAATTGCCTTTGTTATGCTGTTATCGCGTTATAGCTGTGTGTGATTATTTGTCATTAGGATTAAGGCATGTTGGTAGAACAGAATGTGTGCTTCTGTATCCTGTTGTGTCACCTCAATCACATATACACACCTACAGCGTAATACCTCGGTACACATTTCACTTAAAGGCAGTTTGTTGGATTCAGAATTAATGCTTCCTGATATTGTCTCAACATTATCGAACATTTCTCTTCTACAAACACGTTTAAAGATGTGATCCTTGGCAATCATAATTTTGTATCGCTGTAATGCTTAGATATGCATCGTAATGTGAACAAGTCTCTGAATCCAGTGGTGGACAGTAACAATGTAAATGTAATTCGTCACTGCACTTATCTGTACTTTAAGTATTTATATGTGGGGATTCTTTTACTTTAACTTGATAAAACTTTGGATAAAAACTGTAAAAGCATGCAGCAGGCCACCAATCAGGGGAGAGTGTGTGCTCTGTTTTTAACTTGTCTTGATTGCCACTTTGGGGTATCTATTAGCACAAACATACAGTTCAGCATCAGTTCAACAGCAAACAGAATATTTTAAAAGTAATAATACAAATAAACTTTAAACTAAAAATGCATGCTCTTAAATCCCATTATTTCAGCTGGTTCTATAGGAAATTGTTTAGCTATAATTTTATTATCAATTAGTATTTGATTAATATCATTCTATCAATAAATTGGTTTGCTAAAAGTGACATTAGAATCTTTTACATAAACTGAGTTGGTTAAGCAACAGTCCTGTGACAAAAATTATAATACGGTAGCAGTAATAAATCACAGTACTTTGGATACTTAAGTACATTTGAAGGCAAATACTTTTGTACTTTTACTCAAGTGAAAGTTTAAAGGAAGCACTGTATCTCTACTTTAACTAAAGTACATGCTTTGTGTACTTTGTTCACCCTTGTCTAAATCTGCTCTATTCTTATTATAAATTCTGAACCGAAGAAGCTAAAGTAGAACACTAGAGCATTAGGGAGGGAATAAAAGAGGTTAGGTATGCTGTTATAGGAAAACCATCAACAACGGGAAGGTGTTAATTCATAAGCATCCTGAAATGTTTCATTCCTGTTATACCATAGCAGGGTGTCATCATCATACTTTTTAATTATTTTATAGTTGCACCAGATGTTGTGGAATGTCCATGAAACAAAGCTCTTCCTGTTATCACCTGCATGATGTAAGTTTCTCTGTCTGTCCCTTTCTGTTTTGAATTTATGACAAAAGACAAAACAAACTGGATAAACTGGGAAAAGTCCTCTATGCTAAATATTTTGCTGTGGCAGAAACCGATACAAAATCAGTTCTAAAACTTGAGTCTCCTTCCATGAATTTTAAATATAAGGCTCCATGTCCAAAATGATAATCAGTAGAGTGATTTCAGTTCTACTTCAATAATAAATCTTAAGAATTAACATCAACATCCATGATTGCAACAACGATTAATGCCTATTGGCTAGAGAGATAATGGTATATTGGTTAATGTGGGCAATATTGCATAGCTTATTTGAATCATTATTTCAAACAACGGTTCGTTTGTAACTTTTACTTGCTACTTGTGGTGTAAAGTATGTTAACATTTCAGGTTGTAACATCCAGTAAAGATTTATTTACATTTTCTTTTAAAGGGATAATTTTTTGCAGAAGTATTTATCCTCTGTGGTGTGCTTCTTTTCCTGCTTTACGAAAGGAAAGTTTATTTCTGTTGATAGGCATGTGTGAAGATAATAACACAGTTCCATATCCTCAGGTGCTCTCTTAGTGTGTGGTGCTGAGATGATGTAAAGTGGTGAGACTGTTTGAGGTAATAGAGGAAAAGAAAATAGATCATGACAGAACATAGACTGAATATAAATTCTGAACGTGGTTTTTTTTAATGCCACATGCAGTGACTTTTATATACACTATATAGACAAAAGTATTGGGACACCTGACTTTTCCAGTAATATGATTGTTTTCAAAACTGTTACCAAAAAGTTGACGGCACACAGTTGTATTGGATGTCTTTGGATAATGTAGAAATTTTTTTTCCATTTGCTTGAACTAGGACAACCACATCTGTTCCAGCATTACAATGCCAATGTGCAAAAGCCATGAAGATATTTTGTACATGAGTTGAATTGGATGGCCTTGAGAGGCCTGCTACAGAACTCTCACCTTAATCACACTTAACACCTTTGGGATGAATTTAAACACTGACTCCACAACAGGGATCCTCACCCTACTGCAGTACCTGACTAGGAACATCTTCTCAGAAGAGTGGATTTTTGTATAACCGCAAATGGGGACTAAGTGTCAAATGGTATGTTCAAAAAGCACATACGAATCGGTTCAACTTTTGTTCATATAGTGCATGCACCATAATGTAGGGTTTCATACAATACTCAAGTTAGCCATGAAAATCTATCAAAACAGGTATAAAGTTAGCTATCTACGAGAATTGCTTTGAAATAGGTAAAGGTGACGTTTTTTTTTTTTCCACGTAGACACTGCAGAGGCGCTCGATCTGTCACGTAGACACTCCAAAGTTGTTATTCCAGAAGCCTACTGCTTAGATTGCCAGTCTGTCAACCTTATGATGCCTCCAACAGGTGCTGTTCATGACTCTATTCTTATCGCAGTGTTTGTGTGTGGCCTGTACGTCTGCACGTCTTATCACGAACACAAACAGACACGTGCAGCGGTCTGCTTTTATCAGGCGCACTTTTTACAAAGTATACCACTGGGAAAGCATCTTGGAGGTGTTAAGCTTGATGATATTTTTCCCCTTTATACTGCTGCAAGCCATCAGTCCACCTGTGACTAAAGGGTTCCTAGCACTTAATAGTAATCAGAGTGGTTTGTTATGATAAGTCTGTTTTGATTTGATAAGTGACTTTTCTTTATAAAAGATAACGTGGGAAGTTAAAAAGAAATTCACATGCACTTCCTTGTTAAGAGTCTAACAATTTAAAAGGAACTTGTCAAAATGTTTTAGCATGTGTAATCTGATAAAGTTACTTGTTATAGTTTACTAATGAACATCACATTGCAAAAACATTGTGGAGGAAACTTTCATATGAAAGCCCACTTCCACCCTATTGTAAAAACAATATGCCTAATTTTGACCGTATTTCTTGCAATTCTGACTTTGTTTCTTCCAATTCTGAGTTGGAACAACAACCAAGAGGTAGCTTGAGCTAACTATTGTGCTCCCGCTTTAGTGTTATAATGACAGGAGCTGCAATGGCTGCGTCTGCTTGGGTGAGAGCAGTTTGTAAAATAATGCCTAAAAAAGTCCTCTATGATTTTAGCCATGGTTTCACAGACCGATCTATTGACTGTAGCCTATAACAGAAAGCCTATTTCCAGAATTTCGAGAAATAAAGTCGGAATCTTGAGAAATAAAACGGGAATTCCGAGAAATAAAGTCGAAATCGTAAGAAATAAAGTCTGAATCGCAAGAGAATTAAAGATGGAAATAAATGTTTTTTCATCCACTTTGTTTCTCTCTCGAAGACAAAATCTTATAGAGAAACCAGAGAAAACAAAAACTTCTCTATCCCTAGTAGTAGATGCAGTAGTAGATGTAGTTCCTGTGAATGAACAAACCTATAATAAGAATACGGGTTAAACTGCTGCTTTTATAACAAATGAATCCTTCAGATATGAGAATTCACCTGGGCTTTATCATAATAATAATAAGGATGTGTATTTCAGGACTTTTTTCACTTGCCTTTTAAGGTGAGGGTTTATCTTACTAAGAACACAAAAGAGTCACAACAAAGATAAGTACTGAATAGTATACCATGTCTGTCATGCATATGGATTTTCTTATCAGTCTGTCTGTATTTTATCAGCAAACAAATAGGTTTCCAGCTTTATACAATAATAGTGTATATATGCTTAAAACCATCCCAAAGTTAGAGAGCATGGCCTTTACACAGTGTACTCTTCTCCATTGGCAAACAGTTTCTTTTGAGCACACATTATCCCTGCTCACTCCTCTGCCATTGATCATAACTTGACAACGTTGGAGTGTTTGAGGACTAAGATGTTATTTGCTCATGCATTTGGGAGCTCAAGTCTTTTCCAACAGTTAGCCCAACCCTAAAGCAATACCCAAAACGCCGCTCAGTGTGTCCTTGGCATAACAGCCATATCACTGCCATGCCATTTTAATATGGAATGATAACTAGATTAAAATGAAAAACAATCCTAAAGGGCAGGCTTGTTACAGTAAGTTTCCACAGTGCTGCTGCTGCTTGTCTATAACGAGACAGGTGTCAGATATAGGTCCACTTCCAGTTAAACTACTGGACCAGAGCAGATTATTTGAACAGGGTAGTGTTGATATAAACTCTGCTGAGTAGTTAGTCTTACATCCAGTAAAGGTCCATCTATTTCCTATTCCCTGCAGGGAAACCCATTTTTCTTTTATAGTTTATTTTCCACTTGTCTCAATTTCAGGAAGAAGAGTCAGGGGCTATAATTAGCCCGGATTCTTTATTGCCGCATGAGAAACTGAGCCGTCTGTAGGAACAAATAACTACATCGTCGTCGTGAGTGTTTGCCTCGTTTTGCTCGTTTATGTCTACGCAGCATCACTTCCTCATGTCCCTCATTGGTGCTTGGCTCACAGTTGTCCTTTCATAGTCACAGATCTAAGACAGGAAGAGGAATGACAGAGACTAAAGACAGAAAGGAAAAGCTGAGTTTTCCCAGATTTACTGGCTTGATAAGAATAATAACATGCAATGCTTTTGGTGTTTTCTGCATATTTTTTTAACTGATATAACTGTAAATACACTTATATACTTATATGTGCTACATACAGATGGGTGACATGTTATACAGGGCGTGTATGTGGTGCATGTATTTATTTTGCTGGTATGATCTAGAGGAAGAGTCACTACAAATGAATACAAAGTTCTTCTGACTGTAATGAAACATTTCTATATTTATGGGCATAGTCACTTTCACAATGACCTGATTAGGGGATTATTATTCAGTAGAATGGTATTCATTTACATTTTCTTAAGGGATATTCAATCAGCTCCTTTTACCTGTATTGTTGGTAACCCATTTGACATAACAGTTTGTAACAAAGGATACATTAGAGGAGTTTATAGAAGGTTCTACTTTACATCTGATAGTGATGTAAAACACTATACTCCAAAAGCAGAACAATGATCATTTAAATCTGTTATATTCTGTATGCTATGTCAGTAAATTATTCTGCATTTGATTTCCAACTTTTTATAATTTCTTCCTTACAACTAAGGACTGCATCATCGTTGTTTTAGTTAATTTTATTTGCCCAGACCATAAAACATTATCTTTCACCTCATGTTTCATCTCAGATGCTTGTTCTGTACATAGAGCTTTATTTAACATTTATAGAAGGAGCTCTTTAGTGTCAGGAATTTTTTAATCGCCGCTTCCCGGTTTCTCAAATAACAAGAACCTTCTCTTTTTTGCTGTTCACTAGTCGTTTCTCTTGTATGACTGACAGCAAGGATTCTCCATCTGTTTTAAAAAAAAATTATAACTATCAGGGCTTTTTTCCAAAGTTTAATTTGAACGATAAACTGGGTATTCGTGTCTTGTGACTACTCTAGAGGATTGTAAAAGCACGTGTAGGCCTCTTACGTTTCTCCTCAAGCAAAAGCTTGACCCTTGCTGGGAGCTCAGATTCACAATATCAGTGCAGCGCTTTCGGTACAGACCCTGACGTAGGTTCACTCTGAGCTATAAACCTTCACTGGAAGGGATCAGCATGCATGTTTTGAACATTGAGCACTGATCACAGCTTGAGTCCGCATGGAATAATTCAGTCTTATTGATTTAAGCTTAGTGCCGTAAAGCTGGATTGACCATTGGTATGAAAGCTAAACTTTTTTTATTATTATTTTACGGAGTGGTAATTTTGTCAAATCCAGCTGCATTAGGCCTAATTAAGCTCCCCGGTTAGTGTAATCTATCTAAGGCATTTGAAGTCTTTCTTGCACAGAGAAGCACAATGGTGGGCTTTATGGTGGTCCAGTCCAAGGAACGAGTACCTGCGTCATTGTCATCGTCACTGGGGAGCCCAGGTGGGGGGTCCAGCTGAAATGGAGCATGTGGTCTCCAGGAGAAATATTAGGGAATAATCCTGGAGCAGTGAAAGCTTGACCATTGAGGTTTTGTTAATTTCCTGCTTAGGAGAAGACATGAGCTCAGCATTTGTTTCCACAACCACAAAAAGTAATAGCTGAAATTAATGTCAGAAGTTACGTGTGGTTGTTTTACTGTTTCTTATAATGATTTTGACACATGTTCCAGTTTTGTGTGTGTATGTATGTATGTATTTGTATATATATATATATATATATATATATATATATATATATATATATATATATATATATTTACATATATATATATATATATATATATATATATATATATATATATATATATATATTTACATATATATATATATATATATATATATATATATATATATATATATATATATATATATATATATACACACACACACACACACACACACACAAGTTTTGTGGACAGATGACCATAACATTGCTATGTGCTTTATGAACATCCCATTCCACACATAGCCCCCACTTGCTCTAATAATTGCTCTCCACACTTCTAGGAACACGTTCCTCTAGATTTTGGAGGGTGCTTGTGGAAATGTTTACCCACTCAGCCACAAAAACATTTGAAAGCGGTCAGTGTTAATCCCAAAGGTGTTCAATAGGGTTAAGGTCAGAGGTTTATAGCAGGCTATTCAAGATCTTCAACTACAACCCATGTAAACTATACCTTCATGGAGCTTGCTTTGTGCACAGGGGCATTGCCATGGGTTTAGATCAGCTAGCTTCATGAAGAGAAATTTGAATGCTACCATTACAAAAGACATCCTGTACAGTTTTGTGTCTCCAACATTGTGGTAGCAGTTTGGAGAGGAACCACATATGGCTGGAAATGTCAGGTGCCCCAGTTCTTTTGCCCATATTGTGGATGTGTGTCTAGGTTCTAGGTGCATTTTTTTCTATTACTCTGATTGTATGTGTGAGAGTGAGTGACCATCTGAACTATTCATCAGCACAGGAAAACTTACTCTGAGCAGCTTTATGATGGTATGCAGGAAATAAAACAAGCACTTCCTGTTTTGTCAGACACATCACGCTGCATAGTTGCATGGGTTTGTAACCCTGCTGATGATGTCATGTTTCAATAGACAGCCATTTCATCACAACATATAAAAAGTCATTTTGTATAATGGCAACATATTAACAGTGTACAATTGTTTGTTTATAGTGTATTTACAGTAAATCTATGTATATTGATTCTTTTTGAATAATTAACTTGTACATGCATATAATATAATATTGGGATGTGTTGTCATAGGTATTTGCATGTACATCTAATGTTAAATAGTTCAATGCTGCTGGCTTTTTAAATCTAATTGTATTTCAGAATCTTAGTTTCTTTTCGAAAACACCAGCGTAGACAACATCATTGCTATGGTGAAGCTTTCTGTGTGCACACTTTTATGTTAGGAGTCTCCAGTGGCATTGCTTTAAAATGCTTGGAGGTTTTCTACAACGAGAGAGAGCTTTCTGGTTTCTCTGTAACATTTTGTGTTTATTATATTTAAGAAACAATACTATAGATGTATCTGTTATAGCGTATGCGATAACAGGAACTAATTTGTCTCTTGAAAGTTTCACAGCATTAAATATAACAATAAACTGTGTGATGTGTGTTCATTAATAATTTTGAAACTGTAATCCTGGGAAAATTGCTCTGATTATAATAAAGAAAAAACATTTTATGGTTTTAAAAAAAGAATAGGAAATAAAAAGTAGTGATATGGATTCAAAATCACATGTGATATAATGTGCTCAGTGACCAAGTCGTGTCAGGTCACTTTTCCCCAGCCTTCAGACACACACAGTGTGTGTGGCCTTGTTCTGTCGCTCGCTCTGTCTCCCACACTTTCTGCTTGTTCTCAGGCTATGTAGTGTTACGAGTCGGTTGACACATTATTATCCAGGCGGTTTTCCAGAACAAGGCCTCGGCTGACCTCACACGCCACCATGCACCATTAAACGGGCTAACCAGGCCTTCTAATGGATTGTTTGTCCTCATACAGTAATAAAAAATTAGGAAACATTCTATTAATGCTACTCTTTTAAGCACACTGTTATGCCTGGTCCAAAGTCCAGCTTGAAACCTACTTGCACCATTATGTCTTATCTGTGATCATTTATTTATTTTTTGTTTCCAGTATTACATTTGTCGGGGTTTGCCTTTAGTCATTTCTGTGAAACAGTCATGGGTGTAGTTTATATTTATTTATTTTTATTATTTTTTTGTGAAATGATCCATACAGAGTAAATTAAATAAATTTCCTTATAAAATATTATCTGTCACTGTCTGCATTGTTTGCTCTTTCCTTTTTGCTGTCTCCTTCCTCTCGCTTATTTCCTGTAATGTAAAAAAAAAAAAAAAAAGACACACTTATAATAAAAAGACTTCATTTATAAAGTACAGACACTCACTAAACACAGGCACCGTCTAGGAACAGCAGAGCATCGTCAGCCAAATCTTTTCCCATCATCTGTCTTGGGTATAGTAGCCATAGTAACAGTGGCAGCAACAGGCCACCCAAACACACAGGGTTCTTTCCGTCTGTCGGGAAAACGTCAGCCCAAAGGAAGTCTGTGTGATAACCATGACGGCTCGAGCAGTTCTGTACTCCACATCCCTACTGAGTCAAGTGTCTGGCTATGTGTGGCTCTGTGTGTGTGTGTGTGTGTGTGTGTGTGTGTGTGTGTGTGTGTGTGTGTGTGTGTGTGTGTGTGTGTGTGTGTTTATTGTGGATTGGCTTAAATTTTAGTTTCTTTTACTCAGGAATCTGAGCAACTTTCTTCTTAAGTGTGTGTGTTTGTGTGTATACCAGTGCACGGACATGCCTACGTGATGGCGTTTGACCACTAGATGACTTTGACGAATGTGAGAAACTTTACGTGTGATGTTTACATGTCGTAGCAGGCCGCCTGCCTCGACTGATGTACAGCGTGTGTTGATTCTGTGTGTGGAGGTGAGGAATACCACACTGCTGTCCCAAAGCCATCGGTCCACTCCTATGTGCCAAACTGGCCTTAGATCTGAGCCGCGTGCCATGTTTATGTACTCCAAACCCCTAGAGATAGGATGACATCATTGCAAATATTTTCAAACAGACCTGGTCTCCAGTGAGAGGGGTGTGTGTTTTGGGAATAGGGATGGAGTAAGTGTAAAACCCTGGGCACTAAAACAGTTGACCTTTCAAAATGGCTAGAAGGGTGCAAAAATGACATGAACCAACCGCCGTATGATACGGAACATCAGGAGGCTTTTATTACATGCTGAATCTCTCATTCTTCTATAAGAACAGATTTTGTATGAAGGCATTTTAGCATTGTAATTGTTAGGATTTAATGACAGATCGGGATCACATGTCATTGTAGGTGGTCATGTACAGGAAATAACGAATAAAACACTTAAGGGAATTTTTTGTAGTACAATGAACAATGTGGTGATGTTTTTGTATGGTGAGGAGGTGGGGGGTGCATTCAGTGTTCCAGTTTATCCCAAAGTTGTTCAATAGGCTTGAGGTCAGAGCTTTATAGAGCAGGCCACTTGAGATCTTCCAGTCCAAACAATGTAAAGTTTATCTCTGGCTTTGTGCACAGGGGCATTGTCATGCTGGAACCGGCTTGGATAGTTCAAGTAAAGGTAGAATTCAGTGCTTCCGCATTCAGAGACATTCTTTACATCTTTGTGCCTCCAACGGTATCAGTTCAGGGAAGAATCTCATATGACTGGAAAATACGGTGTCCCAATACGTTATCCATACAGTGTAGAAATCACTTCAATTTCTCAGCAATTAGAGGTTAAAACTGTACTATTATTATTATTATTATTACGATTATTATTATTAATGAGTAACAATGGAAAGGAAGCTGGTGAGGAAATAAATGTTTATTGGCGTTATAGCACGTGATAACAGGGACTAACTTATTTTGCAGGCGTTCCACAATGTTACACGGGACCATAAACTGATTATTTTTGATCTGTTTATTGTTCATTGGAACGTCCACAAAACAAGTTAGTCCCTATCATTTTCGTTATAACACCAATAAACATTTGTTTCCTCACTAACTTCCTTTGCAAAACAGCCAAGTTATTATTAAAATACTTCCTTCTTTCAGACAAATCAAAGGAACACCTCTGTGTATGGGTGTCTCCTTTGCAATAAATGTTAAATTACAATTTTACTTAAAGACAACTAGACATATCTGAATATCTCATACACATACAACTTCGATTTAGTCATTTATATAATTTTTATTTTTTTTTGTACTAACTAGGAAGTATTTTTGGTTTGCTCTATAAAATAGACCTCAGTAAGGCACTATGTCAACAAAAGTATTTGAACACCTGATTTTTTTTTCCATAAATTTGGAGGCACAGGATGTACACATTGTACAGGATGTCTTTGGATTCAGTAGCAGTAAATTTTTTTTTACTCAAACTAGAAGACCCAAACCTGTTCCAGCATGACAATGCCCCTGTGCACCAAGCCACCTCCATAAAGATATAGTTTGCAAGGGTTGGAGTGGAAGATCATGAGTGGCCTGTTTTAGAGCTCTGACTGCAACCCTATTGAAAAACTTTAGGGTATTTGGAATGTCGAGTGCATCCCAGTCCTCCCTATGCTACACCAGTATCTGACTTTACTAACACCCTTGTTGCTGAATGAAGCTAACACAAATCTCCACAACTAAACTCCACAATCTAGTCAAACATCAGAAGAGAGGATATGCTGTGTTGAGACAGTTAGTGTTAATGTTGCCAAATTATTGCTTCAGTTTCTGACTATGTGGACCATTAATGATCTATCATACCATTTTATGCTAAGATCATTACAATAAAATTACACTAACAGCAACTAAGCCAGAAGCAGTGCTACACTTTAAGGCCTGGTTACATGTGAAATGAAAGATGAAGTGTCCTCTCGTGGGAATAATGTTTCACATTTGCAGGTGCAACATTTAGGTACTTTTAGATTGTTCAAATATTCAACAGGAACATGGTGGATCCATAAAGACGTTTTGTTTATTTATTACCTCGCTGTCACAATTCGCAATTTAATTATTCCACCTTATAGTATAGTATGTCGAGCGAGTGATCATTTGGCACTGATTTATGCTGTTTTCTTCTACCTTTCTCTCTGATTTATAGAGCATGTCCCGGTGTAGGTTTCAGACCATGGAGCTTTCATATGCTACTCAGATTAAATCAATCAACCACCAGTAATTTATTATTCTTTGATAGATTTATTTGTAGTAAAAGAGAAATATTTGACTTTTCTCTTCGTGTCCTGCATTGTGTTTTTAAAGGAATTGATATGAGAGCTTTCAGAAATCTGGTACTCCACTTTTCCTCATTCGGCTTAAGAGCCATGAAATTTACCTTCATTTAAGCTCCAGGTTGTAAACTGCATTTATTTTTGACAGCTTGGCTATTGCTCAGTGTATTGCATAGGCCTTGTTTTCAAAAGGGTTTTATTTCTAGATTTTGGTATAATTTTTTTTGTCAATGGACTAGGAGAAGGTTTTCTCTTTCAGTTCCAGTCACTGTGTCAGCATATGGCAAAAGAAAGAAAATAACACATTGAGAGTTTGAGAATGAATACGTGGCCAGTGGTGATTGTTGATTTCTTTTGCCATGCCATATATTAGAAGAGGGAAAAAAAAGGCATGCCATTTGGAAAAAACATTTGAAAAATAAGGACCAGCTTAATGGCTTGCCTTGGAGGTCACTGAATAGCGGTATTAGGCATTGAACTCTTTTGTTCTTTATTGTACAGTAAATTGGATTCTTTTATTGGAAGATTCACTAAATTGCAACTTTGAAAATATAAGTGCAGTAGTTAAGCCAATTACAAAGTCAAGCTTTCTGTTTATTTTTAAATAGTATAAAATTGCAAAATGTTAAGAACCACGCCAACTTTAATGTTAATATAATGTTTCGTACAATGCAATATGTATTTTTGGCCCACAGCGCTCAACCAGGTTTAATTTTTGGCCCTTCATAGGAAAAAGTTTGGGCAGGTGCACTCTGTATGTTAGGGAAAGAAATCATGACAGATTTTTTAATTTCAAAAGAAATAAAATAGCAATTAGTGAGGAAATATTGGTTGTTTGATAGCTGCTAAAATGTGAATATTACACTTCAGGACATGGTTTTATAGGCAAATAATCATCTCCATGGTGGTAACAGTAACATTGTGGATGTGGCCCAATGTGAAATTGGGCCACATCCCATTGTTGAACACTTTCCTATAACAAGAAAAAGAAGGAAAGAAAGGTGTTAGGAGGTTGGGATCAGAGTGCAGAGTGCAGTTCAGCCATGTTACATGGCCCCTGGAGCACAGAGCATTAAGGGCCTTGCTCAAGGGCCCCAAGGGTGCAGCTTGGCAATACCGGGACTTGAACCCTCGACCTTCCTATCAGTTGCCCATAGCCCCTAATATGCTGTTATTGTTGTTAATATTTTTATATGGCATTACAGTATATTGTTATATGTTGCAATGGTAGTGATGAGTGAGAATTTCTTAGTCCACTGTCCTTAAGAAATTCTAACTTTGCGAATGTGAATAATTCTGAATGCCGACGCAATGTAACTTTTCAAGCAACTAGTTTCCAATTTCAAACCAAGAATAACAATTGTGTAATCTTGTAGCAAAATAAAATATCAGACCTATGAGGTGAAAGGTGATTAAATTCCGTACCCCCTTCTCAGCTGACTGCTGACTCAAATAGTTTGGGTGGTAATGGGAGAGCTTGGCTTTTGCAAAAGTGCAGCGCGGCTTCGCTGAGCATCTCGTGGCAGCTGGGGCATCAGGGCCACATCACACACAACATTACTATCTTTAGGGGGAAACAGAAAGGGCAGATACCTCTGTGCCAGGCATGAGGCACACTTGCTCGAAAGATCGAATGCTATAAAACATGTTCGTGCAGTCCATCTGCTCATGATCAGAGACGCATACTTGTAGCTCGAAAGCTATATTTTTAGTTTTCTAGGCCTCAATGGATCTCTTGTACAGACGTTTGAGCTGCAGTTTTTTTTCTTTCTGCCTGTGATTTGAATCAAAAGAGTTTTCTAAAAACAATGAACAAGAAGTCATACGAGAAATGTAAGTGTCACAGAGGCTGCTGTGAATACACAGTCAGGAATCAGTCCAGATACATACCATTTCCTGTCCTTTATAACAGAATAGATTTTTTCTTGTGTAGATGCTTTTTATGTGCTGTGAAACGATATTCTTAAAGTCAAAGCATGGTTTCAAAACAAAATCAGACACCCTGGGCACCAACAGGCAGGCAGGTCTGAGTTACAAACTGTGTCTGTATTAGACGAGCAGATGTTTGCCTGGCTCAGAGAAGGAAGTCTGTGTCGGGTTTTGGCAGAGGCCTGGTGGGGAGCAATGCACCCTGCTAACTATCTGAATTATGCCATTGACGTCAGCACAGCCATAAAGCAGACACACTACCCTTCCTCTGTGAGCTCTTCTGCCAAAGGGCCTGCGGGTTTTCAAACAAACTCAACTAGAGCGAGAAAGAGAGAAAAAGACAGAGAAGATTATTTAGATTCGCATGACTCTTTTGTTTTGATTCTCAAATAGGACCTGGTCCTGAAAAGCTGCATGGTAAAAGAGTTGCCAAAGGATTCAATAAATTGAGTGTCAGAGTTTTAGTTCCTGTTTGTGGTTTGATGCCAAAAAACAGGCCAGTTTTTAATATGCACAGCCTTTGTTTCATTGCCATGTGGGTAATTATTTAACTAAAACAACTTGTGTAAGAAGTTCAGAGGAATGAGCAGTCACTTTCATTACACAGAAGAAGGTCACTGTGGTGTAAATGGTCTAACTTAAGTAAGAAATTATCATTACAGGGAAGCAGCAAGTTTACAGTTGGGTTAGTGCTCATATGTTCGACTGATAAAATATATTCATGCTTGTCTAGCTTTTTTATTCCTCTAGCTTGTTTGTTGCTTGTTGTGTTTTTTTGGGGTTTTTTTTAGGAAATAAATCCAGCAATTTGTTTTGAAGGACATTGCAAGCTTATATTTTCTACCAATATATAATATATAATCAAGCACTTATCTATAAAGCACTTGTTTGCCTTGTTGTCATGTCATGCTACACACTTCATGATACATTGAGTTCTGTGTAATTGCATAAACTGGTTAACAGCAAAGCATTCTGATTTCATTCCAATTTAATTGCTTTGATTACCATTTTCCCAAAGTTTTGCACGGTTTGACTGTTTAGAACTTAGTCGGAAACCACGTAGTTCCATGATGCCATATAAGCAGAACTTTCCATAATGTATTAATAGTTGCTAACATTCACGATGGGTTAGGACGGGTGGTTGCAAAATTAACATTCCTGCAATGTTCAAAAAACATCTGCTCACACTATAATTACAAAGTTGCACAATGAGACAAATAGAAAATAACTCAAATAGCAGAAATGTTCTTGATGCTGTTTCTAGCAACTATGGCAGCACAGTGAATTAATTGTGGATTTTGATTGGTCAAATATAAAATTTGCTAAAGTTTGACAGCAGTGCTGGCTGAAATTAAAATCACATGCTTATATGAATGCGTTCATTCTAATACATTACGTTATCATTACCGGACTTGTGCGTTGGACTCTCCACATATTGCACGGCTGTAATCGCTGATACGGGAGTCTCTGGGGTCAGAGAGATTCGTCTGGTCTTTCAGACACGGGAGATTTTTTTAAGCTTTACGAGGCTTTAGAGAGTCCCTGTGCCAGAAGAACAGGAACTAGCTTGCTTCACAGACATTCCACAACATAAAATAACTGTAAACTTGTTTATCAAAACTTACACTGCTTTACATCATTGTTTTATATTACAGCACACCGGATCATTCCCTTACACAATTGTTCTATAGGATTAAAAATTGTTAGCTGGATATGGGACAAGTGCTCTGCATCACTTTCCAACTCTTTCCAACTTACAGGCCTTTTGTTCTAATTTACTCACTTCCTGGTATAATGTTTGCCTGATGATTGACAGGTAAACACACATAAGTTCAATAGATCTTCCCGCTGTCTGTACGGCATTAAATAAATACATTACACTTTATATTGTGCAATATTTATGCAGCTATTTAGTTAAACAGGGGTAAGCAGATTCAAGCCTAGATTGTATGCTGCAGAGGAAATGTAGTGTGTGCACACAGCAGTGGAAAGTGAGCTGATGTCGATTCCGAGTAATTTCCATATCCTAACACATATCACTCTGTCATGCACGAGACACATCCTTTCCATACTGTATCTATGCAGTTTAGAGACCTTAAAGCGGGCGTAGAAAATATCAGACCTAACAAATAAAGGGCCGACTCTTTTTACTGGACTCAATCAAACAGCGGTTTCTCTCCATCTCCCTCTACCGTGGATATTGGATTTCCTGAATCACACCACCAAAGTTTTATTGTTAAGCAGAGTTTATGAGATGGCACAGTGCGCAGCTGATTCTTATTAACGTGACGAGATCAAATCTTTGCTACATGATTAGGGCAGTCATGCTTCTGCGTCAATCTCGACCCGTTTTCATCAAGTGACCTGCCAGCCTGCTTTGAAACAACAAAATCCCACTGGAAAGTTGAATTAATTGGAACATGTTGGCTTTTTAATTTGTACTGAAGGAGATAGGCGATTTAGATAGAGGGTTCTCACTCAAAGAAGTTATTGAATTTTGGCAGTGGATCGGCTGTAAGGGTTCAAGTCAGGTAAAAGGACAAAGCATGAACTGTGTGTGTGTGTGTGTGTGTGTGTGTGTGTGTGTGTGTGTGTGTGTGTGTGTGTGTGTGTGTGTGTGTGTGTGTGTGTGTGTGTGTGTGTGTGTGTGTGTGTGTGTGTGTGTGTGTGTGTGTGTGCATACCCATGCTGATAAATAATGAAACTGTTATCCATGTCCTAACCTCAGATGCCCTCTTTGAACCAGACGTTTTGTATCATTGGCTTTTTATCCAATTATTGATCTCAGATCAACCAGGGCCTGCCTACATCCAGCCTACAAACATACACACACACACACACACACACACACACACCCCTCCAAGGTATCAGGGCTGCCACATCTGGGCTCACAGTCTAGGCACACTTGCTCCTGTGGGACTGTATGTGCTTCATGCAGGTTTTCTGGTTTCCTTCGACCTACTAAAACATGCATATAGTGAACCGGCTGCACTAAATTTACCATAGGGGTCTTTTAATGTGTGAATAAAGGTTGTTACATCCAGGATATATTCCCACCTTGCACCCCATGTTTTCCAGAATAGGTTCCAATTCCACTGTCACCCCGACCAGGATGAAGTACATATTTAAAGCTGAATGAATATATGCTATAAAAGGTCAGCAATATCTGACCTTATCTATTTTTTATCTTTTTTTGGGTAGCTCAGTGGTTAAGGCTCTGGGTTACTTAGGGGTTCAAGCCGTAGAATCTCAAAGGTGCTACGTTCTGGGTCCTTGAGCAAGGCCTTTATCCCTCTGTGCTCTAGGGCCGCTGTATCATGGCTGACCCTGTGCTCTGACCCCAGCTTCCTAACATCACTGGGATATGTAAAGAAAGAATTTTACTGTGCTGAAAAGTACATGTGACTAGAATAAATCACCAAGCCTTTTTGCACTTTAGTGCATTGTTATACTTCTTCACAACTGCACGCTTGAGTCATAGTCTTTCTAAGCAGTAGTTAAACATTGGCTGTCTGCAAAACAGTAGAGTAAACAGTAAGATCTGATATATAAAAGCTCATGTTTTATTGCTTGCTAAACACAAATGTACCTGGTAATCGACTCTCATGCGGATGTTCTTGTATTTAATTATTTATTTTTTGCTAAAGCCTTATGATAAAAATGATCCAGAATTGCATCATCTGGACAGGAAACGTTTATTTGCAAGCATGATTTGATGCTTTTGAAATTTTAATCATAGGCAGATTTAAATTCAGTTTGTGCTCTGTTACGATTTAAATGTGAATGGGCAAGTCTGAGTTTATAAATGTAGCTAGCTGGGACATAATATTTGAATCGAAGAGATTAAACATTGATTTATATATAAACAGATGAGAAACTTTCTACTAAGTATCTAGCTGATTTTTTGAGTTAACCACTGAATAGGGGAGATAAACACCACATCGTTAAATTTTTTACATTAATACGTCAGTGCAAAATTCAAGTTAATCGTCGCTACTTTACCAATAACATTTCAGTTTCTGTAGCTCTCTCTACAAGCTAATCACTGTTGAGCAGGGAATTCAAATGGTTCAGTTTTGTAAAGTGGCTTTTCCAAACTACTGTCTTCTATCCCATCTTAAGTTCCTGTAAACAGCCTCAAATTGGTGGTATCGCCTTCTTCATCTTCTTGATTTTTAACCACACTTCTTTTAGTAATTGACCAGGATTCTGTAAACAGGTCCAGCGAACTAAGAGTGTAAGAGCAAGTCTGACCATCAAAAGGAAAGCGGGTTAGAATGACAGCAAATGGGTGATATAAGACAACGTGGCCAAGCCACTGGTGCATGATTCAGTCCCTGGCTCGCATGCCACACCATAACCAAAAACACCGCCTGGCTTGTTTTCTTCCCGCTTTGGTGTTTGATTCTAAAGCGTGGCCTCATAAATCCGTGTGGAATATTTTCCGGAATGCCGCTTTGCGGAAGGGAGACAGGGGGCTCACTGTCAGGGCATGGATGGTCTGAAACGGGGACTGCGAAGAGTAAATGGCCTGACAGAGATCAGGCCATTGGCTGTGGAATATTTACCCTCCCTCTTTTTTAAACTCTCTTAGACTTTCTCTCTCATTAACACACACAAGTATCCAGTGTTGAACTGTAGCAAAGAATCTCATGTCTGTGAAGAAAAATCTAAACGCTTAAACACATGATGGCATCCTGAGGGTAAAAAAAAAAAAAAACGCTAATAACTGTATTGCTTTCAAAATTTCCAAAGTAAATCAATTAGATTAATGAAGTTATTTCCGATGCTATAATTATGTAAGGTAACTGCCTTGCCAAATAGTCATGAAGCGATAAGCTGAAAAAAGGTTTTCTCTGTGGTTCCTGTTGCCAGAAAAGAAAATATGTGTGAAAGCACTGCATAAAAAGGAAAAAAAAAAAAAAAGAAAAAAAGAGTTCGTTTTGTGTGGTCTAATGAGTTCACAATTCCCGGGCCATGTGAGGTCTAGCGAGGTTTTGTCCTTCATGTGGTTGGGTTAGCACACTCCGCTCCTCCCTGCTCGCTCACTCAATGCCTCACTTGTTTAAGCCCTTAAGCACTGAGCAGGAGATTCGGCTTCCTCAAGGAAAACCTTTCAGTATACCCAGTCCTGCCGGGAAATGAACCGTAAGCTGAAATCTAAAAGACGGATAGATATCTGCACTAGAATTAAAAAACAAATAACCAGTTTCTGATTAGGACAGTAGTATGAATAGTGACGCTGGTGTAGAGTAATGCGACCTGCAAGACATTGCTGTTTATGATAGTTCAAAACAATCCTAAATTGGAAGTATTTCTTGGGGTTTGGTAAACACTGTTGACAATCCTGCTTAAAGTGGCCTTTGTATTCAGTTCCTCGGGCCAGAGCATGATAATGGCATGCAGCCGTGCATACAGAACACTGCTTCTCTTGGATAAACGCTTCACCCCGTGTGAACCCATTTTGTAATTGTGTATTTATCTGAAGGTCTCCCATGACTGTAAAATGCCATGCAAGGTCAAATATATCTTTATAGACTGCTTTGTTTTGAAAACAAAAAAGTGAATTAAGTAGCATGTACAGTAGTGTATTTATACAAAATGACTGTTATTTAGGATTTGGTAGACGTGATGTACTGTATAATAAGAATGGATACAATCCAGTTACATGATTGAGCAGCTTAGGATAAAGACTTGCTTACTGGCCGTATCATTGCAATGCAGGGATTTGAACTAATAACCTTCTAGCCACCAAAACACGTATTTACCTTCCTCTACAAACCTCCCACATGTACATGATTTCACAAAGATTTTGGAAATGAGGTGTTTACCCTCTGTGTAAATGAGGCGAATCATTTTGGGACGCATTTCATCCACCGACTGGAAGTGAACCATCAACTCCAGACTTCTTGCCACCCTTAAGGCCAAAGAATGATTCTATAAAGTAAACAAGACACAATGAATCCAAAATCACTCAAACTGCTGCTTAACGTTTGTATTCAAAATGTTTGTATTCAAGTATCTTGTACTCCCCGCCATACTGTATATGTCCCGACTCTAGAAGTATTGGCACCCATTAAATACTAAGTCCCACCATGCGAACTCATTTCCAGGCATATAATTCTGTTCCTGCAAAAGTACTAAATGAAAGAAAGTCGTCTACATAATACAAAGCAAAGTGGAAATGTTGTGCATGGAGGAGTGTCCAAAATGTCAGCGCTGTAATTTTCACCAGGGGAGGCTTCAGCAAATATTATTGCAGAGGTGCATATAATTAAGAAAAAAAAAACCTAAGAGGAAAAATGCACTGTTTAAAAATGCATTTGACCAATGTTATGTTGAAATAAAACTATGGATTATTCCTTGTTGTATAAGCTTAAATAACTGCCATTAAGTGATTTGCATGTTTTTCTTTATGATTTCAGTATTTTACTTGTTATAATTATGGGTGTGACTCATTCTGAGGGTTGACCATAGAAATTTTAGACCGCAGTAATTTAAAATAAGTACCGATCAAGTGTTGTTCTCACATGCGAACAGCCCATGTGTAAAGTTATGTAGTTTTTTTTGTTGTTGTTCTTCTAGACCTCATACTTCACTACACACACCACACACATTGCTGGTATGAATGTTAAATCTGTCACCACAAACATCCCACATCCTTTTCATTCTCTAACACCTTGCACATATGCGTACAGGATGCACAAACAAATGCACACGCACACACACACGTTCACACACACACACACACACACACACACACACACACACACACACACACACACACACAAAAAACTCTGTCAAACTCAACTGCATCATAGTTATATGTCTTGAATTGAAAGGACCCACACTCGCACACATACGTTTACACATTTCAAAGCCACAAAGCCCCAAACATTTTCAACATTGATTTTACCGCTTAGAACACCTCCTCTGCATTTGTCCTTCTACGACCTGAAAACTTTACGCAATTACACACACTCATATACGTTTCGCACCCACACGAGAATAAACGATATTACATGTAATGCATTATTACTGGAAATGTCAGAGTGACATTTTGAGGACGTAGTTCAGGATCTCCAGCACAGCTGTGTGGTTATCAATCGGGAAAATGACCGGGTAGAAGGTTATAACACATGTTTAGTTTGCATTATTCATGGAAGAAGCTTTTTGTTGACGTCCGCTCCATTTGAGATCGCTAAACGGATGACCTCATGCTTTGTGGGTAGATGCGAGATGGGCATATGTCGGATTTTTTCCTGGACCAGTGCCTCGAGCTCCAAATGTGCTGGTGTGTGTGTGTAGTGGAGAAAACCCCCTATTACGCATATGTGGTCAGCCACTTCACTACTGTTTTAATGCGCACGTTGTCTGACTTTCATTTTACTTTCAGAGAGACCAAAAGAGCGGTCTATCCTTTTATCTTTCATTTGCAACAGGCCATGTGTGACTTAGTGTGTGTAAGTGTGTGAGAGTGTGAGAGAGAAGGGGGATGTGGATGACAGAAAAACTGCTTATGTCTTTTCACAAGCTTTTATTGCTGGTACTAATAGTAATAATAATATTAATAAAGTAATAATACTAATATGAACTGTGAATCCTGCCTGGTAAGACACTCATTTATGAATAAAAAAAACGTGAGAAAAGTTTACCGCTTTATCCACACCATAAAAAAAGGATTCCTACTAATCAGCCGCATACACTTTATGATTTGTTATGAAATGATAACATGCCGGTTATCAGTTGGAGCACACCCAGCTCGATACCGACGCAGGTTTTTTCCCCACAATAGAGAACAAGAAACCTCCCTTTAACAGAAAGAGGAACAGAAACAGAGCCAAGGGATTGTGCTGAGAACTAACGTATGTTTGATAAGACGAAGGCCTTTAGTTCAGCCTCTTGGCATTTGTTCCACATACGGCTAACATGCACATTTAACGTCAAGGCATCAAGCATGTCCTCCTCTAAGATCCGCATTTGAAAATGATTGGCATCCTTCATGAAAACAAGCTAGAATGAAGCTTTAACATACAATGACTGATACACTTTATAGACAAGTTTGTGGACACCTGATATTAAGATTATAAAATAACATTCATATGTCCTTTTTGAACATCCTATACTACATATACTCCCTATTTGTTATTATAATAATATTCACTCATCAGGGAAGATCCTGTATATAATTCATTGTACATCCCAGATTATCCTTATATCTGTATATCACTATATACAATGTGTATCACCTTTGTACAGTTGTACATACATTTTAAATATCCCATATTGTACATTTTTATATTTCACATTCTCTACACATATTGTGCCTTACATACTTACTTACGTCTGTCTGTTTGTCTAACTAACTAACTTACTAACTAATATGTTCTACTAGATTTTAAAGTGTGGGTGTGAAGATTTGTGCTTCCTCAGCCACAAGGCTGTTAGTAAAGTCAGGTAAAGATCTAGGGGGAGGAGACCTGGGGTGCACTATGCATTCTAGGTCATTCCAGTGGTGTTAAATAGCAGGCCACTCAAGATTTTCTACTATAACACGAAAACCATCAACGATAATCTTTATATAAGAATCACATATGGTTGTGAAATGTCAGTGTCTAAATACTTTTGCCAGTTTAGTGTTTTTTTTTTGTGGAAATATGATTTAATAATTTTTTTCTTATAAAAAGCTATTATTTCTACTGTTTTAGTCATCAGCGTCCCCAGTTCAGACCTTCTTTATTTAATATATACCCAATTTGAAGAACACTAAAACCATGCTCATGCCTAATGCCAGTATTATGTGTTGTTTTTTCTTTATTAAATGTAAATCATTAATACTGAGTTTCTTTGGTGCTGGAATGTATTTCGGTTTCTTCCCATTGTGATGCACAACCATGACATTTTTGAAATTTAGAGTGCAACCTTGTCATCGATTAAATGCAATAACTGTTTTTGCTGGGGAAAAAAATTGTACAAAGAAGCAGTATGAAATGAAATCCATGTCTGGGGACTAGCGAACAAAATTGGCTATGCTGTCTGGGTGAAAGAGGTGGCATACTCTGTGTCTCTCTCTCTCTTTTTCTCTTTCGCTCATTCTCTTGCCTGTCAATTGCAACAGCAACAGAAGAAATGAATCGTGGGCAAATATGAGCTCATGAATGTAGAAGTGGGCGGGTAGCGGTTGCTTCTGAGTTTGTTTATCTGCTTTTCAAAGCTGCATGAGCATTTGATGGAAAAGATCTTCATGTGTCTCAGAAGATAATGTTTAGAAGATAAGCTTTTTTTTTTTTAGATGTCTATATTTCTTAAACGTACCTTCATGCGAGTAGTGTTATTGGAAAACTTTTTATGTGAATAAGTATTACAGGAAACAACAGCTTTCACAGTTGCTTTAGTGATGCACTTGAAATGTTGCATGCAATGTTTACGTAATTGCTTGTTGACGGATGTCAATCATTAATTTTTTTTTATTTTTTTTTGCAAGATGAGAGTTTAAAGAGTCATTGTTCTGGCTTTTATGTGTTCATCAACTTCAGTTCACTTCTATTCATACAGTTAGATTAGATTAGATTAGATAAGATCAGATTTAACATTATTGCTATTGTGCAAAGTTTAGGGCCAATGAAATACAGTAAGCATCTAACCAAAAGTGCATATAGCAATGTATATAAAATAAGTAAATCTAATGCAAAAGTGCATATAGTGTAATAATATTACAGTATAAGGTTGCAAATATGAAGATAAAAATAAAGGCAACATGAGGTGAAGATTGTAATTTGTGCAACAGTAACAGGCATCAGGAAACAATGTAAGTGTACAATGAGCTTGATATCATCCACTATGCAGAATCCATGTGACACCATTCACAAAAATGAGGAGCCAAGTCAGTGCACATACTTTCGTCCTTTCTGCTTTGCGCTTTGAAATGGTCCTTTGGACACAACCACTCTCACATTCTCTCCTATTTCAAGTTATGAATGTTTTGATTTGTTTGGATGCAAGTCATCATGAATCAGAGCTGCCCAGTGACTGAATGACCAAATGTGCGTAAATGTAATTCCCCACCGCTGTGTTGTGCAGCTGCGAGTCACAAACGCGGCATAACACATACACAGACAAGGCACACAAGGAGTCATCTGTGTATAGCAGAGCCTTCATGAGTCCTTCCCCTGTTTAACAGTGCTGAGGCTTCGCTCTGGCCTGCGTGCCCCAGATTACAGGGCTGAAGTCGGCAGTAACATGAACTGTTAGAATGTGTGCATATGCTGTAAAGCAGTGGTTTAGTGTATTTAAGTGTGTGTGTGTGTGTGTGTGTGTAAGAGTGAAAGAGAGAAAGAGAGAGTGTGTTGGTGAGTGTATCTTTGTGTGTTTGTGCTTCCTGGCTTGAGGTTTAGATTTTTGTAAATGAGGAAGTGGGTGACTGTGTGTGTGGTGGAGGATTGGGGGCTATGCAAAACGCCCCCCCCCCCCCACACACACACACACACACACACCCCATCTTCCTGTCTATTGACATCACAGCTGAACGGGTAAGCTAGGCAGTGCACGAGAGGTCAGAGGCACAGAGCCAGGTGGCAGAATCACTTGACCACAGCCAACTCACAGACATTGAGAAAAAGAAGGCGGGCGAGTGAGAGGAAAGGGCTTCAAGCCAGGAAACCGTATCGCCCAGCTACAGGCGCTTCATCCAGCTGCAGACCTCACTCCCTCGCTCTCATACACCGTGCAGTCGTGTATGTGTGTGTGTATCTGTGTGTATCTGTGTGTGTGTGTGTGTGTGTGTGTCTGTGTGAGGGAGAGAGAAAGAGAGAGCGAGTGAGTGCAAGCCCCTCAGAGTGTGCGTGTGAGCCTAGGATGAAGAATCGCCTGAGCGCCCGAGTAACCATGCAGGAACATTTTGAGCGAGCGTCTGTCTCTGTGTGCCTTTACACAGACGAGTCGTACCAGAAACTGGCTGTGGAGACCATGGAAGAATTGGACTGGTGCCTGGATCAGCTCGAGACCATCCAGACCTACAGGTCCGTCAGCGACATGGCCTCCAACAAGGTGAGCTGAGCATACGGACTCTTACAACACACACTTACACACACACACACACACACACACACACACACACAGACTGAAATTACAGCATTCAAACTCGCAAACAACTTTTAGAACACTGTAGTTAATCCGTGAAATATTCCTCCTTTGTTTTGGTTCCCACTTGTTCGACTTTACCGTACGTCTCATTATGAATGGCTCTATTGAGAATCCCGTGGCGACAGATTGAAGTACATAAACCTTCTTATGAGACAAAAACGCTTTGATGACATCTAAATGCTGGGACTAATATCATACCTCTAAGGCACACAGAAAACAAAAATTCCAATCATAGCATAAAGGTGTTGAAATCAGTGGGATCATGATTTTGTTGAGCTGATCCCAGGTCAGAGTTTTCTGTACACTAGCTGAAAGACACCATATGCAAGACCGCGCACACATACACACACACACACGCACACACCACAGCTAAAGTGTGTGCGTTAAGCATTTCTGCTTTCCTCATCGAGCAGGTCGTAGCATGTCTCATGCTGCAGTAAAGGATTTCCAGACGATGAGCTGGAGTTGCGTGAGTGTCTGTAGTTATAAGGATATTAAACAAAGTTTTAAGCACCTGTCGTGTCTTAACGATCCACTAATAGCACGCAATTCGAAGTTCAGGATTTTATATGTCAGCCTTTATATGTGTATCGTATATTTATATTTGATATATTTGTAGACAGTTTGTTGCTGCATCTGCTGTATCACTAGTTTGATATGTAATTTTTTTAAATAATTAAAAATAAACGCTGTACCTAATTAACACGAAAAAAAAACAACAGTGTAGTCAGACTCGATGTGATTTGTGATCATATTATTCAAAGCTTTATTATGCTACTCATAGTCTAGGCATTACAGCATTAGCGGTTTAGGAGTACGTATCAATGAATCAGACACGCTCCCTGGTTGTCCTGTCCAGCGTGTGTGTGTGTGTGCGTACACACTGCAGATGTGTGAGTCAGGTTTCCTGTCTCCTTCCTAAGCCATAGCCAGGCACAGACTACAATAGGAGAGAGTGCTGTGTCAGGACAAGGCGTGCTCCCCCTGTTTGTTTCTCCATCTGCTGACGTCAAACTACAACAAGGGGACTCTGAGGAACACAATAGGGTTGATTATTATCTCATATATACACCACACACTTACAAAATGTAAAAAAATATATAAATAAATTCAAAAAACATCCCCATGAGTTTTATTCCTCTTATACAACAGCAATTAATATTTTTTTGTTAAAAAGGGCGCATCCTTTAATTTTAACGAGACAAAGTAACGCAGCTTATCGCGTTAAAGAGAAATTAAAAAGTGCAGCATGCCAAGATTTAACCATATCGTATAATCATACTGTATCTCGGTTTAAGTTACACAACCACCATAAACATCCCAATAAAACGAACAAAATTAGAAAGAGCACATTAATATAGTAGCTATTGTCAGAGCTGCTGTTATGGAAAAATGTATCGACCTTCTGACCAATCAGAATCTCCTGTTCGTATTAAAAGTGGTTGAAATGTATCGTCTGTGAACAACCTAGTATATAATTCCAATTCATTTCCTCAAGATCTGTAAAAAAAAGGGGTGGAGCCATCCTGCAAGACCTCATCTATCACCCTATCACGTGATCAATCCCAAGAACTGTATTTTTTCGCATTGACTTTTTCACTACTAAGAAACGTGGAGCAGCTACAATACATAACCGTGTCACGTTTTAGTTTTTTCTTCCCTTTTATTTTTCACCCTTTGTTTAAAAACGGTCTGGTGTCACTTTAATATGTATTTGTTCTTGTAACCGCAGAGCAATACGAATGGAGTACCAGTGAATATTCACCCATTGTACAACCAATAATAATTGTTTATAAAAGCACACTGCGTATTTACTCACCGCAGGTGTTCTTGTACTGTATATGTACTGTAATGTTTGTGTATTTGGAGAGCAAACCGAGAATTGTACACCGGGCTGTACTCACGCGGCAAATGTCAATCCATCATGAGAATAGGTTGAGATATATATCATGTATGCACTTGGGCTCCATAAATATCCCGTATTATTATATGTTAGATTTTCTAGCTGCATTATATATGTAGTATAGTCTATTTTAATATATTTTATCGCATTAAAGTTCTTGGTGTGTCCTGAGGAGGCAGTGTTTTCTTGTGACGGAAAAGGCAAGAGGTTTTAGAGTTAAGGAGATTTGATGGGGTGGTTGTGGATCTAGGGCCAAAAAATAGAAGAATAAGAATATAAATTAATAAATACAGGAGAACTTTTTTACGATGATGTGGCAACGATTCATCTTTTTACGTAAGCAGATGGAGGTCACAGGAATTCTACAATGTGCTAATAGGAGAGTATTAAGACACCTGATTTGTAACTGAGGGTAATACAGGGTTCGAGTGTGCTATCTGGTGTGTGTATGTTTGTGTGTGTGTGTGTGTGTGTGTGTGTGTGTGTGTGTGTGTGTGTGTGTGTGTGTGTGTGTGTGTGTGTGTGTGTGTGTGTGTGTGTGTGTGGGTGTTGTTTAACTTGAAGAAAAAGCCATTATCTCATCTGTATACTTGATCTCAATCCAATGCAAAGAAGACTGTTTAAACTGTAAACTATGTTGCAACTGGGTACATTTGTGTGTGTGTGTGTGTGTGTATGTGTATGTGTGTGTGCTTGAGGCAGAAGAGGGAGGTCCCAGCAGTGAGGGGCGTGTGCGTAGACAGTGACACACTCACATAGTGAAGTGTAGTCAGAGCGAACAGCTCAAAGTAAGTCAGTAACTCTCCTGCGTGTGTGTCTGATGCCAAATCTCAGTGCTGCTCGACACTAACACACACGTGTCTGCGCAAAGAAAGACTTCACACTCTGCCTCAAGATGGGAGCTTGTTGCTTGGAAAGAAAGGAACACAAAAAGTTCGGGAAAATTAATTGCTGGAGAAAGGTGAGCTGACGCTAAAATCGGTCTTGTTTGGTTCATCCTTTAGGCTTTATGTGGGACTCTTTACGTGCCTGCTTTCAGAAATCATTCATCGTCTTTATTTCTGGAATATATATATATATATATATATATATATATATATATATATATATATATATATATATATATATATATTTTGTATATTTATTTTAAGTTCTCCCTTTCCTGTGTCCCTGATTTGCCTTGAGATAATTTAATAAGGTTCTAGATGCTTTTCAAGTTTCTGCTGGATCTCTCAGATCTTTATTGGCACATTGTTCAATCCAGTCTAGTGTGTGTTTTAGTGTCTGCAGCTTCCAAAAGTTTACATTGGGGTCTTTAAATTATACACCTAAGTCAAGTCATTTTGTTTTTCTATAATGCAGATAAATGTAACAAAATGTATAAGCATGACAGTTGTAGTAAATTTTTCTTCCTTTTAGTTAGTGAGAATCATTTTACACATTGGTAGGGTTTTTGATCTTAGTGCATCGAACACACCGAAACACTGACTCATTATGTTCCATTATACAGAAAAACAAAAACAACAGATAAAATATAAAGCAGGGTTTTTCCCTCTTTTACTAATTCTTGTTACTTAGAGCAGTTTTTTTTCCCCCTCAGCCATGTTTAGTGCAAGTCCAGACCGGCTTTAATTCATAGGGAAATTCTTCTTGTCTAATACCCGAAAGTATTGAAGCGCAATAACAATTTGAAACGGAAGAGCAAAGATTACACCGAGCGCTGTCTCCATTAGTTCTGATGTGGAGTTGGCATTGCATTGGGAAACTATGTCCAAAAATGCTTCTGTAATCTTCTGTCAAGCATGGAGCTGAGTGCTAGTGTTAGAGGGGTTTCTGTGGGGGTTTTTTCTCCTTGCAATTTTTATTTTTATTATTTCAACAACAACAAAAAAAGATATCTTAAATATAGGCAAAATATCTTAAGAAATTATTAAAAATCAAATAAAAGGTTTTGTCATTTGACAAAATAAAAATAGTAAAATGACCATAAACAGTTTGAATAATTATGTATCAGTTTTATTGATTCTAGATAAACCTAAAAAATTGAATTATATTCTATATCAATTTGCCAAGCTGTCATTTTCTGTCAGTTTTCAGACTCTCAGCTCTCACACAAAGACTCCGTGCACACTTGATTGATTTAAAGGATGTGAAACACCAAAGTGAAACATTAAATAGGTCAGAGCTTGAGGTTTCTCAGACTGTTCACACTCGCCTGCTTATTTTACGAAATCTGTTATGTCAACCGACAAGCTGCCTGTAAACTGGTTTGTCACCTTGAAGTTCGTCATCAGGTTTTACCAATGCTAATGATTTCTCAGTGTGTACAGATGAACACAATGGACTTACCACTATTGCACTGCAAAGTTCCTTGAACAATACAACCATGAGTAATGAGCGCGTAATGCTTTTAATGCACACTCGAGTCAGAAAATAGGAATGCAGAAGTAGTTTAAGTGTATCATATGTTGTACAGTATATACAGATGTGTTGACTTGCATGAAATACAGAATGGTATAGGGTGAATCTCACAAGCAAGCAATTTAGAGCAACATCACAGTTTATACTGCCGACTAGTGGACACTGTAGGTCACAGAGCTTAGCTGGAATTGAAAATTAATATATACATATTTTTTTTCACGGTATTACACAGGTGGAAGGTAAAATTCCAATAATACATGAATGACTTAATGTTAGGGTTTTACAGATTAAAGATGGTTAATATGCTAGTTTCCATTACTGGCCATGTTTAGGTAATGTTTTATTTAGATTAAGGATATATGAAGGGTTTTTTTGTTGTTGTTTTTTGTTTTTAAGATATTCCGCTTTAATAGACTCACTATCCACATTCCAAAATTCTGAAAGACACAGTAATATGTGCATGGATTTTCATGTTTGTGTTTTGGTTAAAAAGAAAAAATTATAAAAAAAAAAAAAGATGGCACTCAATGTTGTGGGTCCAAAATAGCACAGACACGTAGGCAGGTTTCCCCACTGCAGCAGATTGCAGAGAGACTTTCTGCTATTGTTTTTTTTTTTTTTTTTTTGTCTCATTTGTCCTCATCTCTCTCCTTTTCCTGCACCATCTTTTTTCCACACACATTTTTTCAGATTCTTCAGAATTCTGTGCTAATTTTTTTTCAAAATCTGGGATTCTCATCATCATTACCATCATAGGCAGTTCCAATGCACAGTGCTTTGTAGTGCATTCTTTGTGAGCAGTTCTGCTACAGAAATATCTCATACGGCAACTTTAGGTGTCTAATGCAATAGGGTTTTCCCAGCGGCTGGACTCTGTTCTGGCTGCTACAAGGACAGCCCATTGATTTTGGCTGTCTGCCTCTTACTAGTGAGATGAAAATGTGTGTTTGGGGAGGGGTGGCTGCACTGGCATATGGTGCCGAGATGCAGTGATGTCCCAATGTGCACCGACACGGGTAAGAGGGAAACGTGGAGAGGGAGGGAGTTGCCTTGCTAAAAAAAAAAAAAATAGATGCTTCTGCAGCAGTCGAAGCCACGTGATGCTGTTGCCATGGCGTTGGGGTGTAGTTGGTGGCAGCATGGAGCGAATGAGGGAGAGAGAAAGAAAAAAAAAGAGAGCTGATGTCACGAGAATAAACAGACGAGCGAAGGCAATTATCCTGGTCTCTCCTCCCGTCTTGTGTTCTTTTCTTTTGCTTTCTTGCTGCTTCCAGGCATTCCAGTGCCTGTGGGATAAAAATAGCACAGGACTCTGTCAGAGAGAGAGAGAGAGAGAGAGAGAGAGAGAGAGAGAGAGAGAGAGAGAGAGAGAGAGAGAAGAGCATCATAATTGGAACGCAATGCAAAATAAAGTAAATTCTATTGTGCTTTGCTGTAAAATTGATTCCCCAAAGTAAAGACTACAGTATGGAGGGATGCAGGAAAGTAAGGGCATCCTTATCCCTTCACCTTTTAGTTTTTTTCTTTCCTTCCCCTCTGCATAACAAAGCGGGGTCTCCCCCTCCTCTACTGTCTTTGTATCAAATCATATCTGCGCTAGTCTACATGTTGCTGGGGCTGACAGGCTACAGAGAGGGAGATAGCAAAAACAAAAAGGGAGGGGTAATAAAAAACGAGTTAACTCAGACAGAGAGAGGGGGAGAGAGAGAGGGCTGCAGCAGCAGCAGCATTAGAGCAGCACTAATCCAAAAGAGGAAGCCCCCCTCCAGCTAGATGAGCATCCCTGTGTTCTTCCTCATTCCTCCATCTCTCCCTCCCTCCCTCCATGTGCTCCCTCACTTCATCTCCTCCATAATTCATCGGTGCTAGCAGACCCTCCTGGTAAGCTCCAGCTCAGATTGCTGTGGACCACCTTGCTGGAACCTCCTGCCCAGAACATGGAGACCACGCATCAGAGTGCGTCGGCCGAGCGCCGGGACGTCGGCTTGAATCCACTGTTCACTCGCTGATCCAGACTAAGCAAAGGAGGAGAGGAGAGAAGAAGGGATTTGTTTGTACTCCCTATCATCTGCCTCTCTCTCTAGCTCTTGTCCTTTTTTTTGGATAAGGGCGTGCTATTGTGGATTTTTGTATTTTTGTGGATACAAACCAGGATCCAAAATGCCCGAAGCGAACTACCTTCTCTCAGTGTCCTGGGGTTACATCAAGGTGTGTATAGAGCGTTATAGGAAATGGATGCTGTGTGGTTCGGGTATCGGTTCAGTTGTCGGTTCGGTTGTTCCCGCTACGTGTGTGTTCTGCAGTGCTGGTGGTCTCGGGGACTCTAAAAAAAAAAATAAAAAAAAATGACTGAGGTGCCTTTGCTGGAATGCGCAACCTTGGGTTTCCTTCTGGATTCCTAGTTTAAATGGTTGAGATTTTAAACAGATGTGATAAAAACCTATTAAAGACATTGTGTGATGGAGTTTTCATCAATGGGGAATGCTCATATTTAATAGCTTGTGCAGTTTTTTGTTGTGACGCAGGATATGGCTGCCATGTTGACTTATTTAATTATATATTCATTTGTTTATTTATTTCTGGAAGACATTGTGTGCTTCATATATTCATACAGCGTTGATACCTTCTTTTTTATTATTTTTATTTTAACAAGTTTAGGAACTTTTTTAGGCAAATGATCGTTTCAATTGGATATTTGATCAATTACAATGATATATGTTCATTTTCCTGATTTATTTAGCTATTTCATTAAAAAACACATTCACATCATATATGTAAATTACTGTGAATTACTGTGAATAATATTTCACAGAAATAATGAGTTATTTTTTTTTATGTTTCCAGTTCAAGAGAATGCTGAACAGGGAGCTGACGCACCTTTCTGAGATGAGTAGATCTGGCAACCAGGTGTCAGAGTTCATCTCCAACACCTTCTTAGGTGACCACCAAACCACACACACACACACACACACAAAATGAAAAAAATATCACAAGCATTTAAGGAATCGAGTATTGCTTGGAACTGCTGGGGTATTTTTGGGTATTTGTCTGGTATAAACACAAATAATGTAAAAAAAAAAAAAAAAAAATTAAGAACAAAAAACAGACAGGAGCCAAAATAAAGGAACATAAAACTTTTATGTTTTTAATGTGAAAAGCGTGCCTTTCAAACATGCTACACCACAAGCATGATATTTTAGAGAGAGTGCGAGAAATCCCCAATGCAGCAGTAGGCAGAAGAAAAAGGGAGCGAATGGGGGTGGTGTAGAGAAAGATTGAGAAAAGGAGATGCAGGTGGGATGGGGAGAGGTTGGGAGGGGGGATCCTGCTGTACAGAGACGCTCATGGTGGAACCCCTGTTATTGAAGAGCAAGGCAGTAAATCTATGACTCATCAGTTCTGTATATCAGCTTGGGGAACCATCCCCACGCCACACAACCACACACATACTCTTTCAACGTTCATGGAGTTTGCAGTTATTCTGAGCAAATATTCACCAGTCATATCAGAAAATCGACCTGTGACGCATTTTGTTCATTTAACTCACCTGTGTTGTGAATGCGTTTGAATGAATGATGAATGGGATTGTGAGGCCATTGGGATTATTGAGGCTATTAGAATAAAGGCGTCGATCACGTGGACCTGCTCTTCTCACGTCTCTCTAGTCCGTTTCACCTCATCTGTTAACATGGAAAAAAGCATGGCTAATGGGATTAAAACGTGAACAAAAACAGCTATATATACAGCTCTTTAAATTTAAATAACAGTTCGAAGAAGACGAAGGAGCCACGTACGGCAAGACCGGAAGACGTCAGTGAAACATGACTAATTCAGCTTTACTTCATCCTTAATCTAAAACCGAGGATTTCCACATCAGTTACATAACAGATAGCGATGAAACAGTTTGTCTCTTTCGCAGTAAGGCTCCTCAACTGACGCTTATAAATGAATAACGCCTAGTGTTCTATCTTCTGGCTCTCTTCTTAGGTGAATTTCAGCTTCTTTTTTTTTCTCAGAGAACCCAAGAGAAACAGAGAATATGAGACAACCTTTGGTTATACAGATCAAATCAGAAATCTATTAGTTTGTGAGTTTTGACTGACCTAAAATGAAAAGAGCCCCAAATATTCATACATTAGGAGGCTCTCTATAGTGTTGGCTTATGAATGAAGTGCTTCAATAGTGTTTTCTGTCTTCTGTCACCCCGACTGTGCTGTCTATCTAGCTTACTGTCAATGGAAGGCTCCTAAGGACTGACCTTTAGCAACATCATATTAATGCAACCCCTGCAGTGGCTCGATGATGGATCTGTATGTGTGTGAGAGAGAAAGCAAGATGCAGACCTTACTCAATTGTAGGAGAAATCTTAGAGAGAGAGAAGGCACTGGTCTCACCATTTATTGTGTTGGCTGTACACACACACACACACACATACATACACACACATACACACACACTGACGAGCAGGTGTGAGGCATTTAGCTGTTTTGAGTGCACCTGGGTTGCTTGTGGGCTAAAAGCAGCTGCTGACGTCATTCAGACAAAAATGTTTCACCTTCACTGAGATTTAAACAATGGCTGTACTTTCTGCATAAACATTACAAAGATAAGACTAAGTAATCTGGAATGCTCTTCATCCAAAGCTCATTTTCTTATACTTATTATTAAAAAACCTAAAAAAAAAAAAAAAAAAAAATATCAGCACTGGAAGCACAGGGAGGCAGTGATTATATTCAGTTTCTTGACTGTTTTTTCTTGTTATTAAAACCAAGCGCACCAAATCCTAATATAGCTCTGATTTCTTCCCGCAGACAAACAGAATGAGGTGGAGATCCCTTCGCCCACACCAAAAGCCCGGGAAAAGAAAAAGAAGCAGCAGTTGATGACTCAGATCAGCGGCGTGAAGAAGGTGTCTCACGGGCCCAGCCTGAACAGCGGCATCACCCGCTTCGGTGTCAAAACCGACAAGGAAGAGCTGCTGTCTAAGGTAATGTCATCAAACAGGCTGTCTGAAAAACAAAACAAGCTTGTGGAAGTGCTTGAGTTTGAAAAAGTCTTACCTGGGTTTTCTGTCCACAGGAACTAGAAGACCTGAACAAGTGGGGCCTGAATATCTTTACTGTGTCCGAATATTCCAACAGTCGTCCCCTAACGTGCATCATGTACGCCATCTTCCAGGTCAGTCCTTTCTCCTGGTCCAAATAACAATTTTTTTACGAATCATGTACACTTGGCCACAATCACATCTAACTCATAATCTGCCCTCCACAGGAGCGAGACTTGCTCAAGACATTCAAGATCCCGACAGACACATTTGTGATGTATATGATGACACTGGAGGACCACTACCACTCAGATGTAGCCTACCACAACAGTCTTCATGCTGCTGATGTGGCCCAGTCCACACATATACTCCTCTCCACACCTGCACTAGATGTACGGACTGATTTATTATATACCTTTTATATACCTTCAGGGTCGTATAGAAAGTATGGGGTTAATTCTTTTTAAATGAGATTCATTGAGGTTCATTGTCTTGTTTCCTTGATGTCAACAGGCTGTTTTTACTGATCTGGAGATCCTGGCTGCCATTTTTGCAGCAGCCATTCATGATGTGGATCATCCAGGGGTTTCCAACCAGTTCCTCATCAACACAAGTAAGTGGACATGACCAAGCCTCTCAAAAGTGGCAATATTGTTTATTGTTTTTCTGATCAAGATGGCTTAATACCTTTTTTTATTCCTTTCAGACTCTGAATTGGCTCTCATGTATAACGATGAGTCAGTGCTTGAGAACCACCACCTTGCTGTGGGCTTCAAGCTCCTTCAAGAGGAGAACTGTGATATCTTCCAGAACCTCACAAAGAAACAGAGGCAATCGCTCAGAAAGATGGTTATCGACATGGTGAGCTGCTTTTAACTTTAAACTCATCTTAATCTCATGCATCACGTAAAGTCTTTATGTTCATAGTGTGTGACGTGCCTAAGTTTTTTTGTGTTCTTCTCTTTAGGTACTTGCCACAGATATGTCTAAACATATGAGCTTACTAGCCGATCTCAAGACGATGGTAGAGACGAAGAAAGTTACCAGTTCAGGGGTACTGCTTTTGGACAACTACACAGACAGGATACAAGTAAGAACCTTCTCTGTGATGTATGTTGTGTTTTAATGAATGAAAACAACTAAATCAAAATAAAAATACATCTGGCAGAATGGAATGGAAGCGAATTAAATAGAAGCAAATGACGCCTTACAGCAGTGGTTAATTTTGAAACCAACTCTACACTTCTGCCAATTTTGAAATTGTGGGCTAAATACGAAATGAATTTAGGCCTGGATTTAAAATTTTCATCACTAGCTAGCAAGCTATAGTCAGTTATTTAATGAAGCAAGGTACACATCAAACCAAGAAAGCCCTAGCCAAGAAATTAACGTTGAAAAATCCTTTGTAACTGCTGCTTAAATTAAACACTTCCACCTCCATACAATATTTTGTGCGCTAATTGATGTTCTGCATGCATTGACCACAAGGTCAGAAAATTCAAAAAGGCATGCTGCACCATAACAAACTTAGTTTTCATGGCTGACTAATGCTTCTTTCAAATCATTGCTGTTATTAAGATGGATAACATTCAATTAAAAAGTGGTAAGAATCCAAAGTTTAGCCCCCAATCAACTCTAATTAGACATTTTGTTGAATTTAGGTCCTTCGAAATATGGTGCACTGTGCTGACCTCAGCAATCCCACCAAGTCTCTGGAGCTGTACCGCCAGTGGACAGACCGCATCATGGAAGAGTTCTTTCACCAGGGTGACCGCGAGAGAGAGCGTGGCATGGAGATCAGCCCCATGTGCGACAAACACACAGCGTCCGTGGAAAAATCCCAGGTTCCTGAATTTATTATATTACTCAATTAATCAGAATCTGTTTGGATTATACCACATTTAAGTGTCTTCAGTTGTCCTAATTTATTGTGTCTAATCTCCTTCCAGGTTGGTTTCATTGACTATATTGTCCATCCACTGTGGGAGACCTGGGCTGACCTGGTCCACCCTGATGCGCAGGACATCCTTGACACACTGGAGGACAATCGAAACTGGTACCAGAGCATGATTCCTCAGAGTCCCTCTCCACCCTTCTACCAGCCTGAAAAAGAGGGACATGGTGGAGGACCAGGGGCTGACAAGTTCCAGTTCGAGCTCACTCTAGAGGAGGAGGACTCAGAAGGCACAGAAAAAGATGAACAGAGTCAGGGGGATGAGGAGGAAGAGGCAGAGGAGGCAGATAGAGAGGAGGAGATGGAGCCAGCAACCACACACATCCAAATCGTAACTGAAGATGCCTCACCAGTGGATACATAGGACCTTGTAGCCTATTTTAATGGCTAGTAACCATTTTTTCCCCCTCGCAATCTGGCAGTTGGTGCTTTTTAACAAAGCCCATAGAGAGAGCGTTTTTTGGGCCTCTTGGGAGGAGCATGACCCACCCTCCTTGCACTTATGTTTGGAGCCAGTTGGGTTGGAGCGCTCAGGAAATAAATGCTGCAGATAATTATTTTTTGGAGCTGACTGACTGAGAGGTGACTCTGTGACACAGGAAGGATTGGGGCCAATGATAGAGGTGTGTTTGTCTAGTTAGGCGAGCATTTGTGGAGTTGACACTACTGAGAGAATTCTTTTTTTTTATGTACCAAGTGACTTTTTTTCTAAAGCTATCGGGATTAGTCGGGGTAGCAAACGAACTACTGATGAACAAGTATTTGTAAAGAAAGAAACTGTTTACTTTTCTGTACCATTTGTCTAAAGACTTTGTGTGCCTTTTTTACTATTGTCTTTTTAAGGGTCTTTTTTTATTTATTGAACACACTTTAGTATAACTGTACATGGAAATGTTTTTTGTTTTCCTTTGTTTTCTTGTTTTATTTTTCCTAAAGGCAAACCAGACAGCTTACACGCAGAGTCGTTTTCT